>NC_044505.1:2027500-2047500 GCF_902362185.1 Chanos chanos
TGTGTGTGTGTGTGTGTGTGTGCGTGTGTGTGTGTGTGTGTGTGTGTGTCTGGGTTTGCCTTGGTCTTTTTTTGAGTTTGGCTGCTGTCTGTCGGTGACTTAATTCTCTGCTTTGGAAAAACAGGTTCATTAAACTGTTGCTGCGTTTCCTCATTCTGTTATTTCACTAAAGCTTTTCCTCTTTCTCATTCATTAATAATCAGCAGAATCCCACAGAGAGAAATCCCAACCTTTTTATACATTACTCTCTGTGTATGTGTGTGTATGTGTGTTTTGCTTCACCATCCTTTGTAACAAATCAATTTTACATGTAAAAGCTTTGTGAGATACTTCTCTTTTTACTTACAGCTTTGAATGCATTTCCTCTGAAATATTTAATAGTAATTTGATTGTGTGTGTGTGCATGCATATGTGTGTGCGTGCATATGTGGGTGTGTGTGCATATGTGGGTGTGTGTGCGCATATGTGAGTGTGTGTGTGTGAGCGTGTGTGTCTGTGTGTGCGTGTGTGTTTGTGTCTGTGCGTGTGTGCGTTTGTGTGTGTGTGTGTGCGCGCGCGTGTGTGTGTGCGCGCGCGTGTGTGTGTGGCGGTAAGTGGCCTCAGTGGAGCTCCTTGTTGTCTGCAGAAAGAGAGCCGGCCCTCTCTGCTTTACTTTTATTTTCTCCCCTCTTCAAACTGGAATTAATGACTGTCATTATTCCAGGGATCAGTGCTTTAAAATGCCAACCAACAAATGTATTTATTTTCTCCCTCAAAGCTTTTCTTTCTCCTCCTGAAAGAGGCCCTAGTGTGGTCTACGCTGAGAGAGGGAGAGGGAGGGAGATGTGAGCCCTGCGGCCAGAACTCTTTTTAATTGTATTGCAGACACACAGAGCATTAACCCTGCTGCCCTCTTCTAGAACACTCACCTGCATCTTCACAACGACCCTTCCTTTGAATGAGCTTGTGGGATTGGCCAGTGAGCATCCAGTCAGCTTTGGAGTTTAAACTCCGTTTCCCTGGCTCTGTTTTTATTTTCTCCAGCTTCTCATCGCCCGACGCAATTTCTCACTTTATTCTTACTCTCTTTCTTTTGTTTTTACCGACATCGTTCTCAGGATCGGCAATGGTACGGCCCTGTCTTTCCGGCATGCGTTAAGCCGCGTAGAGGTAAAAAAAAATGTAGAGGTGTGTATCTAGAGGGTGCTTTAAGTGGTCATTAGATTGATTTATGTACGGAGGGCGTGTAGGCCCTGTTGTACAATAAAATGTCTTCTTGGTTCGGCCAAACAGAAACGGACTCAGTGAATCATATTTTACGTGGCCAGGCGTAAATCTGCTCGCAGAGAGACAAGGAGCCGCTGCAAAATCCATCTAGTGTCCGCAACTCTCAGCCAGCGCCGTCTCCACTTGTATACAGCCGTCTGATGCCTCAGCTTAGCGCCGACATTCACAACACCACACGCCGTATGAATGCTTTCAGCAGTTTAAACGTATTCAATTTAAAAATCGTGACATTACAGTACCAGTTAAATCTCACTTTGATGTCTGAGAACTTCAGAACATTTGTGTTGTTCTCCATGTTCCAAAAATTGTAGAATAAGAATAATTTTATGATAATTTAATAATTTGAATGTAAATATATTCTCTGCAGAATGAGGCTGTGTGTCGCTGTGGGAGCGGAGTGAGATTCTACTGTTTTTTTTTACCTCTGTTGAGCCTGGAGAATTTGAGTCTTTCTTTGTTTTTGCCTGCTATCGGTCACACACCTTGATGTGTGTGAATATATCAAATATTAGATTTTAGAATATTAAGCACAGTTACCTCTGTATGAGTTTTGTTTCTTTGCCGGATGAAGGCCGTGCTCCTAATTAAATCCGGTAAGCTCTTTTTGCATTGGAGAAAATGAACAAAATGTTATTCGCTTTGACAAATTACATGCTTTTTCACGCTGGGCATGAAATTAGCTTTTTTCTGTCCCTGAATGAAACAAGCTTTTGTGGAGACTAAAAAAACAAAAAAAAGAAAATGATGGTGCGAAAGAAAAAATGGTATTTTCCTTCTGTTGTGTTCATCCCTGGGGGTTCAACATAATGAATATTTGAAAAGATTTTTTTAATTAAGCTGCCTTTGAGTCTGAATAGAGTAATACGTTAAAGCTGCTCACCCAGCTATGGCTTCATTTACACTTCAGCAACATTTCAGCCCTCCTCAGAGAGAGAGAGAGAGAGAGAGAGAGAAGCCGACGGAGAGAGGGAGAAAAGAGAGAGATATAGGAGGTCAAAAAAGAGGGAGAAAATGAAAGGAGAGAGAGAGAAAAAGGATGAGAGAGGAAGTAAAAAATAAAAGGGGGAGAAAGTGATAGAGAGAGAAAAAGAAGAAGGGGGATGGGGGGGGGGAGATTTAGCGAGACTGTGTTGTAAGGCTGTGTAAATTGGCCAGAGAAAAGAGTGATGGAGAGATGGGGACAGTGATTAATATTAGTAATGTGCTGTCCAATACTCATTCCTGTATTAGTAATGACCTGCCCAGTGCTTCTCAGGACCAACACACACACCCTGCTGGGGCTCAGAATCAGCCTGAAATCTGTGTGTGTGTGTGTGTGTGTAACAGATCGCTCTGTCAGCAGGCTGATCCACAGCGTGATGCATTTAGCTCTTGAATCACCTTCCTCAAGTGAGGGTGGAAAAAAAAAAGAAAAATCCCGTCCCTCTTAGGCCAAGGTGACGGTGTCTTCCGTCAAGGACAAAATGTGTGAGCGCGTGTGCTGTCCCATGTGTGTGCGTGTATGTGTACACACATACGTGTATCTCTTTGTGTGTGTGTGTGCGCGTGTGTGTGACTGTGCATGATAGCGTGTGTGTGATAACGTATGTGTGTTAGCGTGTGCTCCTCTAGAATAGCTGCCGTAACTCTCTTGTGTCAGGCTGGTAGGACTACCTTATTAAATATGAACATGCATTGTATGCTTCTTTGCTTTCTTTATTTTCATCTGAGCGTCAGTTATTCTAAAGCTCTGTGTTTGGGTAAACAAACAGTGTGGATGACAGTCCTTTGGCTTTTCATTTTTAATGGTTTCTCTTCTCTCAAGTCTTTTAAGAAAACATTTTCTTTGATGGGAATGGTTTTACTAAGCAGGTGATCTCTTTAAACCATATCACCTCTGTCTGTTTGATTTCTCTTTTTTCACTCACCCCATTCTCTCCGTGTGTAGCGATTCACTTCTGCACTGAAGCAAAACAAGGATAGTATTATTAGCTGCTGCTAGCGCTCCAGCGTAAGGCTAATTGCTAACACATGTGCTCTCTCTCTCTCTCTGCCTCTCTCTCTTTCTCTCTCTCTCTCGCTGTTTGACGGCAGTCGTCCGCGGGAGTTCTGGCGCCTCGACTACTGGGAGGATGACCTGAGGAGGCGACGGCGTTTTGTCAGGAATCCTTTTGGATCCACACACTCAGAGGCCACACTAAAGGCCGCTGCAGAACCTGGTGAGTGCCCGCAGATACGCATGCACACACACACACACACACACACACAAACGCGTACGTGCACACGCACAAAGCTTTCACCTCTGTGGCAACAGGTACATGGCCATAAAAATTAGAGCTACAGTTTCTATAAAAGTTTTATGGTGCCAAAGAACTCAGTAAAACACACACACACACACACACACATTGAGGGGGAAAAAAAGTCACACCTCTCTGATTTGAATAATTTGTAGAGCGTCTCATTTCCAGGTTATAGAATGTTTACGTGACTTATTAAAAATATAGTTCACAATCCAAGGAAACTGCATTTCCCAGTTTTATTCTTTCTTTCTTTTTCTTTCTTTTTTCCCTTTCTCTCTCTCTCCATTTCTTTCTTTCTCTCCCTCTTTCTTTCTTAATTTTTTCATGCATTCATGCATTTATTCCTTTCTTGCAGGGATGAATGTGAATGTATCAGAGAGTGTTTTGAGATGTTGTTTGTCTTTGTTTTTCTCTGTGGTGCGGGGCAGCGTGTGGCGTGCTGGGTGAGTAAGGCTGTGTAGACTGGGGCTGGTGATTGGGACACAGCAGCTGTGTGTTTGTGCTGCTGTGAGATGGTGGTGCACGCCTAGTTTTGATTAGGTTTCTCATTTTGTGTTTCAGTAGATGCTTTGCTTTGTTGTCGTTGTGGTTAAATGTTTAGTGTAGTGTTACGGTGGGGTCAGTGTGATGTAGTTTAGCATTATACTGAACCCTCAGTCCCCCGTTATTTTAAATGACTGACCACCTGTCACATTACTGCAGCACAGCAGAGATGGATTAAAATAATCACACGTTCCCTCATTCACTCCCTTTTCCTCTTCCTTCTGTCTGTCTCTCTCTCATGTTTTTTATCATTTTATAGATTGTATTTTCTTTTGTTTTTTTTCTAGTCTCTCTCTCTTTCTCTCTCTTTGGGTGTCTGTGCTGAAACTGATCAGTAAGGGATTTTGGGCTGTGTTGTTTGTGAGGGGAATGCTAATAGGCCGAGGTGTTTATGAAGAAAACGTGGTGAATGTTTCCTTAATCAAGAGTTCCATATTTTCACCATGATTTCATTGCCTCATTCAAATATGGAGGGACTCGTGTATTACAAAATATGAATGACTCTTTTTACTCAGAGCTGTGTGACTTTGACTTCCCCCCCAAAAAAACCTGAAACGTTGCATCATCAATACCTTCCTAGGGCTGCCAAAGCTTCTGCCCCAGAAGAAAAGTAATGCCAGTTAATGCTGCTTAATAAGTGGGTTAAGAGTAGTAGTAAAAAGCCGAGCGTTGTTGGTAGACCTTCTGTGACAGAGCTGCTCTTTGAGTCGTTCTAATCGATTAAACAGCCTCAGGCTGTGAGAGAGAAACGCTCTCTGATGCCTTATGCCTCCTTTTTCTTCACTGCTCACTCTTCTCCTGGTCATGAGTCACAGTCTACATGATGGTTTTTCACTTGACTTTTTTGGTTGTTTTGTTTTGTTTTGTTTTGTTTTAAATTGGTCGCAGCTCTGTCACATGGTTTAGCGTAACACACCCTTACATCTGACAACTGAGTGTTCCCAATTCACATTTTAACCGCTGTGTGTGTGTGTGTGTATGAGAGTGTGTGTGTGTGTGTGTGATTGTGAGTATGTAACCCCTTGGTTTGGTAAAAAGAATGCTCTCCCATTCTGACGGACTTGTAGTCAGTATGGTTGTGGAGTGGTCTTTGCCAGTTTAACCTCTTGCACTGTGCAGTAACAGGCCTGTTTTCACAGTGGAAAATGTCTCTAATATGTCATTGGTCCCGTGCCCCTTCAGTGTGACATGGCTCCCCAGACAAACGAGCTGTGGGACACTAGTCAATACGGCTCTGATCTGAAAGCAATGAGCACTCGGGCTGCCCAGTGTCCTCAGAGACCCACGGCCAGCCCGTACACTCCTCATGTGCAGCTGTACAGCCCTGAGGGCCCACTGATCCCTCTCTCTCTCTCCATGTCTCTCTCTCTCTCTCTCTCTCTCCCTCTCTCCTCCTCTCTGTGTTTCTCTCTCTTCTCTCTCTCTTCTTGTCTTTCTCTCTCCCATCTCTCTCTCTCTTTCTCTCCTGTCTGTCTCCCTCTCCCTCTCCCTCTCTCTCTCTCTCTCTCTCTCCCTCCCTATCTCTCTCCCTCTCCCTCTCTCTCTCTCCATGTCTCTCTCCCTCTCCCTCTCTCTCTCTCCCTCCCTCCCTATCTCTCTCCCTCTCCCTCTCTCTCTCTCCATGTCTCTCTCCCTCTCCCTCTCTCTCTCTCCCTCTCTCTCTCTCTCTCCCTGTCGCTCTCCCTCTCCCTCCCTCTCTCTCTCTCACTGTTTTTCTGAAATGACTTAAGATAAGATTAAATATTGAGGCTCCTCAACAAACAATATTGGCTCCTCCTTGAGTTTGAATTTCAACACACACTCACTTTCTCTCCTGAAGCTCACGTCCACCGTCTGGTTTTTACTGTGAGTGTTTTTTCCTTTTTTTATGTCCGGGCTCTGAAATCTGGGTGTGTTTAGGCCACAGCCACAGACAGGCTGTCACACAGATGCTTCAGCCCTGCTGCCCGTTTTCTGTCTATGCAATATAGTTTCTCTATCATGTCATTTTACAGTCTTAATGCAGCGTGTTGCTGTTGCTGTTTTGGACTCGTGTGCCAATGCACTGTGGAAACAGGAGGAATTTAAGTTGCATCACACCTGAAGAGTGCCCCATCACTTCCTCATCAAGGGAACATTGCAACTTCTTTTTTTGGCCAAACTGGATGTCAGTGTTCAAATGAGTCTTTTTTTTCCACTCAGAATGTTTTCAAAGAAAATGACGTCATGTTCAGAGGACATAAGTTTGCTTTTGAGGATTCAAATGATTCAATTATTATGGGAAAACACCAGTGTAGTAAGTTCTGATTAAGACCACAGGAGTAACGTTTACACTACAATACAAGCCAAACAATTAAACACAAAGCTTCAGAAATTCACTGTATAAAAATGAGCGGCTGCTGGATTCAGGACGTCTGTAGAAATTATTCATCCTGTTTATTCTAATTAAATCCATAAATATTCTTTCAAAGCAGACGCGTACGGGTGCGATGTCTCACGGTCGGCCAGGAAAGGTGGTGTGATTTACTCTGAAAAAGTGGCGGAGCTGGCCGGCTGGAGGGGGCCCCTTGTTAAGTATTTATGGCTGGAAAGAGCCATCTTTTGTGAGGATTGATTTGGCCAGGTTGAAGGGCGGCAGGGCTGAGGCGGGAGAGCAAACACCTGAAGACTAATGTTCTCTGTTCCTGCCGATCAATAACCCCCTCATGACTACACTCCTGGCTACCATCTTGTTAAAAACAAATTTGTTAATTCTGACAATTTAATTGCCCCTGCCTAAATTTTACCCTTCAACGGCATATAAATGAATGTTTGAGGCTTGGGGGGGGGGGGGGGGGGCCCTGGAAACAGGAATTAAAAGTGAAAATGTAACTGGGCCATATTTGTTCTCGCACTTCAGTGAATGAGTTATTTGAATAAGTCAGATATCTGAGTGTAGTCATACAGCATGTTTGGCTTCCATTCATCTCACAGACAGTTGTCGTTATATACATTCATGTTCTGTTTTAGTGAATCTGAGGTCACATGATTCTGAATTAAAGTTGACGCTTGGATTTTTTTTTCCTGTTGTCATTGCCCGTGTTTATTGGTCTATTGCTCTGGTCTCCTGTTTGCTCTGCAGATTTTTTGAAGGCTGACTGGCTTTGGTTCTAACGGTAAACTCTCAGGGTTATATTAACTAATATAATGAGAGGAATATTAAAGGTAAGAAGAGCTATATGGAATGGTTGGTGGTTTTCTGTTTCAGATAATTGCTCTTTTGAAAATCATTATCATCCTGTTAAATCTGGACACAGATGTCTGCAGAGCGAATGTTTGTAAATATAATTGTGAAAATATTAAAATGTGGGTTTTGTTTTATTTGATTTTTTTTTTTTTTTTTTTTTTCTCGTCCTGAGCTGTGTGTGTAGTCAGGTCCATGGTCCACTTGCTGGTGTGAGCACTTGGGCATGTGGTACATATTAGGGACCTGGTTGTAATTTCACTGCTGCTAACTACAAATTCTCAAGGGAAGCTTAATTACAGGAAGGCCATTCTAAATATCAGCAAGCAGCATACTTTCCACGACAAGAGATTTCTCCACACCGCTCTCTCGCTGCTTTCAGGAGAGGCTATTTTTAAAACGGCGCTGCGTTGTCTTTAAACGTGCACTCATCCCTCAGGTGATGCTGCAGGCAGTGAGAGAGAGAGAGAGGGAGAGAGAGAGAGAGAAGGGTCAGTGGGTCTGGTCCACACTGCGGCACAGCGGCCCTCTGGTGAAGTCCAGGCTGTACAGAGAGAGCCCTGTGAGGGAGAGGCTGAGCAGCGGAACTGCCCTGTCACCGTCTGTGTTTGTGTAGATGAGGGATTGCTTGGCTGTCTACAGTACAGACGGTTTTTGGTGAAGTTTCGCCCCGTACCACGGGGGAATGCAGCTTTCTGTAAATGTTTGCAGATTACCATTTTTCTTAAATAATCTTTTCAGAACCTCCAGTCATGTACAGTTGAAATCCAAAAAGGCCCCGTGTCTGCGGGGTGGGTGTGTGGGGGGTCGCCCTCACTTTGTAGTGATACGCTTGGCGTATGTTCCTGGATATTGGTTTGGCTGGAAATTTTCTGTTTAATCACGTTTTCTTCTCATATTTTTATCAAAGATATGAGCACTGTAGGGTTTTTTTTACTCCCCTATTAAAAGATTTTAAAAGATATTAAAAGATTGTTTTTTTCATTTGAAAAATATTAGTTCAACTATTGTTATTTTGAAAAATATCACATAAAGCCATTTGTGTTTTGGGGATTCCTTATTGCTTTGGGTTGTTGCCTGTTTCGATTTTTCCAGTGAAATTAACACGCAAATTTACAAATATTAATTTCTACCATTTCGCCGAATATCCTTGAAGAAGGCAAACAAACCATAGCGGTGGGCCGTTAAATCGCCAGCAATGCTGCACTGGCCTGACGCCAACAGTCAAGACCAAAATGAGACGAGAAACTCAACTTTAAGTCTTTTTTTGCCATTTCCTGAGGACTGTCGTGGCTGATACTATGTCTTTGTTTCTACCACATGATCAGTTCGGAATTTTTTTCACATTATTTCAAAATATGAAATGCAGTCACTAAAAATCGGTCTACTCCAAGACGTGGATTAGGCGACCGAAATATGTTTCTTAATGAAAAACAATGCTTATAGATGAGAAGGGATTCATAGAGATCTCTCTTGCTGAAATGTTTTTCTTGTCACTATAGCAAATTCTTGCAAAACTAAATACTGGTGTTTAACTAGTTCGAATGAGAATTGTAAAACCTGGTAGCAGTCAGAGACTACTAAGTGATTTTTGTATGGATATCAGAATACGCCGTATGTGAAACCTGCGTTTTTAAAACTACAAAATGCAATTTCCCAAGGCCATTTATTTTTTAGTGTAGTGTATTTCTCCGTTTTTCACACACACAAAAAATCGCTACCCTGTTTTTCTTGGTTTATTTTGCTAATCATTAATTTAAGAATCGCGGTATATTTTTCACGTTTTGCCTGTAGCCTCCATGCCACTCACCTCCGCAAAAAAAAACAACACTTCAAATCGCAATTAGGAAAGAGAGGTTTCATAAAAAATGCCCTGCTTTCCCTCTGTAGCTCCAGAAGAAGATGTCCTCAAAGGCAGACAGTCCATCAGGAACCATGCCCTGGGAAATCAGAACTCGGAGAGCGAGATGCTACTGGACGGTGACGATGACACCTTGTCTTCTTTGGAAGAGAAAGATTTGGAGAATTTAACAGGTAACGCCGTCTTTCCGACCCTTTCAAGTCCTCCCGCGCTTGCAGATTTGGCTCCCTTCGCCCTCCTTCCTCCTCTCCCTGTTTTCTTCCTCCCTCCCTCCTCTTCGGCAGCAGCCTGGCAGCCCGCGCCCAGAATAACGGGCTCCGATCCGTTAATGAGGGGATCACATCCCAGGCGCTCACCATTACCTCTGACAAGGCTCCCTCATTACCGGGGCTGTGATCGTCTTTGGCTTCGCAGCTTCGCCTTCACTCAGGGATAAAAACACACACACACACACACACACAAACGAGAGAGAGAGAGAGCGAGAAAAAATGTGCCGGCTCACACATTATAAATGGTGGTTGCAGGTTGAAAAAGAGAGATTTTTGCTTATTGTCTACCAAATGCATATTCACCTGGTAAAAGTGGAGTTGTTTTGATAAAATTATTTTTAAACACGACATTTCCTCTCTCTTCCCACAGAAAGTCTCTTCGTTTTGACTTAAAATGATATGTATGTTTTTACAAAATACTTCGTATGGTAAACTGTGATATCCATCTAAACACCGGCGTACAGATCGATTCTAATTGCTATTGAATATTATTGACATTTCATGTGGTCTGAGTTTAGTTTTGTGTTAAAACAATAAATTGGAGCAAACTTAAATGTGCTAGCATAATGCTTCCGGGGACCACCCCGCCAATTTGCAATTAATGTATAAACGCGTTATTTATAATGACGATGATGACATAGCCAACATGAAAACTGAATGTTCCACAGGCTGCCGTCAATCAGTTAAAGCAAGAAATGTTGCAGTCAACTATTTCATAAAATTGTGTTTTAAAAATCACTTGTGTTTAAAGGCTATGTGCAATCACGGGGATTTATTTTTATATCTTCGAGACAGCGGTGAATTCATCACGCGCGTGGAATTATGCCCGCTTAATAGATTCAGTTTAGAAATGTGAGCGGATAAGCAATGTAAATGTGTAAGAGTTTATGTTATAGTAATCGGATTGTAGCTTATCCGCTCGCCCTCCCATTTGGTTTGCTTTAGCAGCATGGCCTCTATTAGAAATTCGCGAGCAGCGCAATCATTGAGGAGCGATCCCCGATCACAAAGGGATTAAACGGCGATCCCGCCTAATAAAGTGACATGGCTTCTGAAATGAAGTGGAAATTATCGGGGGGTGGGGGTCGTCTTCCCACCGTGTAGGACCCTCCATTTCCGAGTACCGGCAGCTGTCTGAATGAGGTGTAATTGAATGTCTACGGGATGCGATTGAGGGAATAAAAATGTTATTTCTTGACCGGATTACATGCTAATGCTCAGAGGGCATCGGGCAGACTGGCAAATGAACACATATCTGTTTATTCCATTCAGTTTGGTGCGCATGGAGCGCTTGGGGAAATCAAACTAGGCAGCCCCTGCTCGCGCTGACTGCGCTGCACATCTGCAAATACAATGCCTTCGAACATGCGGAGGACGGCGGCTCGGAGACTGCCAGGGATTCCCCTGAGTAGCCTCCGCATTGTCATTCGGGCATAAATTAAGACGGATTGGAGATTAAACAGAGCTCACCAAAACCCCGCAATCAATGCAGAGATGACTGACAGCTGATCTCCTTTTTTGACAAAGCGAGACATTTGAGAGCTGCTCTAGACAGACAGACGTTTCGTTTTGACGTTTTTATTTTAGATTTCTGCTGATCGCTACAGTCACTTTTTTTTATCAGCCTTGATAAAATGACTACATTTTCAGCTACTACTACTACTGCTACTATTACTAGTACCACTCCCAATTATTATTATAATTATTTTAATTACTATTATTATTATTATTATTATTATTATTATTATTATTACTTCCTTAAAGGTTGACGTTGGTGTATTTGTTTAATATGCCAGCGCACAAAGACATAGTGAAAGTAGCAAGGTATTATAAACAGAGGATGCAAGTTTCTGACAGATGGCGTAAGGTGACAGCTCCTTTATCCTTTCTCTCCTCACTCATTATCCAAACAGGAATGTAGCGTTGCCTAGTGTTACGCTTACAGTCTCATTAAAACCCGAGAAAGTCCATCAAGGAGTCAATACGGGCTCTTGCTGAGTTTATATGTTTACTCAAATACTCTGTCGCCCTTTGAAACGGCCGTTTTGTTAAGAGGAGGGAGAGAGGGTAGACTACACACACGCACACACACTCTCACTCCCTCGTTCTCTCTGACCGCCTCTCTCTCCCCCGGTTTTTGACTTCTCGCAGGCCCGGTAAACCTGAGTACGAGCGCGCAGCTGGTCGCTCCCGCGCTGGTGGTGAAAGGCACGCTGTCCATCACCGCGTGCGAGCTCTACTTTGAGGTGGATGAAGAAGAGCCTAGCTTTAAGACAATCGATCCTAAGGTAAGAGATGGGTCTCTAACCTCCTATTGATCCGAAAAACGCCTCCAAATGTCATATGTGAAACGTGCTTAACACCCCACCCTCCACGAAAACAATGACCCTTCAAAAGCCCAGCCTAAATCTCTTCGTACACACAGTTAACACACTAAAAGAAATAAATGAAGTAAGAAATATATGTTTAATAGTTCCATTTCCCTCTTAACCCAATTTTATACTGGCCTGCTATGACATTTGCTCCGACAATTGTGATTACGTTTCTGTTAAAGTATTGAAATGCTTTAATGATTTCGATCCTAAATGGCTGGGGCGCTATCATATTGAACTAGTGGTGTTTGTAACAGATAGAGATCTGAGTCATCAACGGCGCATGGGAAAATAGAGGCAACAGTGGAAGTTAAGTTTCCCCAGGGCGAGCCGCATATGCTATGACGTTATGCATAGCAAAGCACGGGGTCACTGCTAAGCAAGTAGCAGCTTTGCTCGCAGGTCTGTTAGGCCAGGAGTTGGGACTACCGAATGCTTGATTCCTGAAAGCATTTGCAAGGTTCTTTTTTAAATCGTAATAATGGCATTCTCTTTGTCCTTTGGGTCTACTTGCAGCTTCTAAAGTTTAAAATGCCAACAGCAGTCCAAACTCAAATTCATTAAATGACACTTAATATAGTTAACTTTAACTGACAGAGCTCGATCTGAATTTTGGTTTATCCTGACGTAGTTTCATTTGCTGCAAAAGTGAACTTAATTGTTGTTGAACTTCCCTTGGATAGTAGTGCAGCTTTTACAAAAAGCGCGTTTAAAAAAGGTCTTAATGCAGATACAGCGCCGGCAAAGTGAATTGCGTTAAATTTATTTCCTCAGTTGTTTTTCTTCTGTATCACCAGGCCTCTGCAACAGCGCGAGGAATAAAACAGTGTAAAAATATTTCTTGTAACTGTTGCGTAATCCGTTCTGATTACTGATAAATAGCAGTAGGCCTACGTATTAACGGCGTATTTATAAGAAATTATACATTTAGAAAATAAGATTTGGGTGGTGGTAATTGCTGTAGTAGGCTACAAGAAGCAGTAAAAAATATATATTTATGTGTGTGTGTGTGTGTGTGTGTGTGTGTGTGACTTTTGTATTTTATGAATACATTTGAAATTATCCATGTCATGTCAAATGTCGGCTACAACATACCGCCTGGTGATTTTGAGCGGATGTCTCCTTAACTTTTTAATCATCATTCCGAGATATCTAGCTTGGTATCAATCTTGAAATCAGCGACTCTTACTGTATTTTGCAAATCAGGTTGTTGGCCACCATCACAGAATTGTTAAATGCATTATTTGTGTACATAAATATAATTTACAGACTTCACATCACAGTACATTGGGAGCAACAGGCTTTTCAGTCGTGTCTGTGAAACGGTTCCTTCGGTAATGAATACGGTTTTTGGCGGGTTTTGTTTGATAGGCCTAAATTAATCGGGGTGTCTGCTGTAACTTTTTTTTGTTGTTGTTAATGTAAACCTCTATCATAGGTGTTTTGTTTGAACATAAAAAGTGAATTAATATTTTTCTATAATCCAGTGCCTTAATTTTCATCTCTCTCGAATATTTGCCTCGTAAAACTGTTACTCTTCTTTTATTTAATGTGGAACCTCAAACCAGTCAGGACAAACGTCATATTTGGATGTAATTTTGATTTGATTTTATTAACACGTCAATTTTAGGTCACATAATGGAAAAAATCGAACTTGGCACGCTACACTTTTAATTTTGCAATTAAAGATTTTGTGCATATATTTAAATAAAATTTATTCACTTTGTGAAAACATTTAAAACAACAAAACTTATTACATTTAGCTTAAAATGTACCTTTACTTTCTCTCTGGCAATGTCCTGTTTTTCTTCTTTGCAAAAGATTGAATATGTTGTCTTGACGTTTTTGCTCTTCTTTTTTCCGCGTGAGTTTCACATTGCTTAGAAAACAGTAAGGATCACATTCTTCCCACTCATAGTGGTGTGATCTCAAACGTCCTACAAACGTTGACAGCAACAGTGTCTCTATCGTTAGTCTTTTACAGCTTGTCCAAACTTTTCGCATTCGTTAGAATTTCTCTCGCCAGTCGCCAAGTCTGTTTCGCCGCGGCTTCCAAGGCCGAGTGAGGCTTTCCCTGAAACAGGTCCAAATTTGGTAAGAAGTAATGGGGGCATCGGCGACACTGCAAACAAGAGATGAGCTGCAGAAGAATACCGTTTAGCCTGTCCCCGAGGCAGGACTCGTCCCAATCGGTCTCCCGCGGATGTTTTTCACATTCGTAAAGTAGCAACGTTTTCATGTGGTAGTTGTTGAGCGGCTGTCCCGGCAGCTCGAGGTGACGGTCGCGCAGAGTCTTAAGGATGGAGAGGCATTTCTTTCTGCAGCCCGACATCAGGAGACGATTCTCGGCCTCGGCAAACTGCAACACCCAGGCGTCACTCTCTGCCGAGCTCTGCTTACCGGTTAACGAGTAGCACTCTTTAGAGAGGAGGTTGAAACCTTCAGCTTTAACTTCTGCGACCCGGTTTGGACCCGGCCATGGAATATGAGGCATAGGCCATTGTGCAGCGCTTCTAGGCCAAATACCCGTGCACTTGAATGCTGGGGTAATCTGGACCACATATCTCTCCCGGATTCTCAGTTTCACCTCACTGGTATCTGCTACCATCTTGACCACATCACGGTAGCTGCATTTATCCACTGCTTGGGCTACCAGTGTCTGAAATCGGGAGCGTATCTTCCGTGCGGAGAGGTAGCCCGAAGCAGTGATGAACTCTACCCACAGTGACATGCTCCTCTTTCGGCCGTCGCTGAGTTTCAGCACCGCGCAGCCTGGCAAAGAGCCGTCATCCACGAAGTTGAAAACCCCCATCTGGTTCAGGTAGAGTACCACTTCAAATTCATTGGGAGAAATGACTTCCATACCCTCATACCGCGCCTCTATCTCGCTGAGGGAGCTGATGAAGCGGGGTTCCTGAACCTCGACCTCCTTTAGGACGTCAGACACCACCTTACACACCTCCCGGATAGTCTTGGCGATGGCAGCTTTTCGCGTCTGACATCTCTCGTTATAATATTTGTTGAGCTGGTAGACCAGCTTCGCTTGCGTCGCAATCATGTTTGGACAAAGATCCGGGCTGTACACCGGAGTTTCGCAGTACGTTGACGGATCCAACGCTTACCGGTAAAGCCAGAGGCAGAACTCCGAGTTAGGAAAAAAATAAAAAAAAGAAACAACAAAGTGTGCGCTCAAAGCGGATAGACGTCAATTTCTGGAGGAAACGGATAATGATGCAATGTAACGCTTAAGTACTAGTCCAAATCAATCTGAGGGGGCGAGAGGGAGAGCTGCTCAGTTCGTGTCCAAGGCGGCGTAGAATTAGAGGATGAGCCTTTGACCGTGATAACTCATCTCCACTCTTTCACCCGTGAAAACTTGTGCGTTAGTGTGTTCCTTTCCTTGCAGTCGGCAGGATTCAGTCGTGAGTGCTGGAATTGTTTAGTTTATGAATGGTCCCCGAGCAAGAGTGAAGGGGGTCGGGCTTCCCATCCTGCAATCAACGACTGAGCTGTCAGCGTGACTAGCCAATCACAGTGTAACCCAACAAGAGCCCATTGCGTTGGAGCGACACTCTCCTCCTCGAACATCGTGCGCGGAGCCGCGGCGCGTTCAGGTTAGGATACAAACGCTATTTGGAACACCTTTTTTTGTCCCCACACATGTCGTAGTGATTGCTCCTTTTTAAAGACGAACATCGAGAATATCTGTTTTAGTGTTTTAAAATGTTTCCCACATTTCGCTTTGCATTTTAGGATGATTTTCACCCACACATTCCACCCATAGGACATTTGCATGCAGTAGTTTTTCTGGAGGAATATATTTTTTTGTTAAATAGTCTACACCGGAATTTAATCATTTTGCTTGTGTGTTTTTTTATGTTTTTATAGGCTGCATATATTTTAAACAGAATTCTTTAATTTATTTATGTGGTTATTACTTAGGTTATTATTATTACTCTTCGTTGTCTGTGAGTTCTGTAAATTGTAACTGTATAGTACAGTCATATGAGGTACTGGACAATAGCTTCTGTTTTTTTTAAAGTAAATATTTGTTGTTGTTAATTTGTAAAACATACCGACGCACAGTTTCGCTATTTTTTTATATGTGTGTGTGCGAGTGTATACATGTGGAAGTGTGCTGGCACGCGAGAAATACCTCACTGACTTGACACGTATTACTGCCCAAATGATGTTGTAATTAAATCAATCATAGCGATTCCGGAAAGCTCTGTATTCATGATCGCACTTTCCTTTTCTTTTTTCTTTATTTTTTTTTCTTTCTCTTTTTACATTATCTAAGTCAGTAACAATCATTTTACAACCACAATGGTTTGGTCTAGCCAAGTGTTTCAGCAATAGTTTTGTTCGTTTTCCGTTTATGTTCAATGTTTTTAGAATGTCTCTCTGTCTAAAGATGGCCTTTTTATTTTTTATTTTTTTGTGAACTCAGATTTATTGTCATGTGTGACAGTTTGACGTAGTCCAGATCGTTGGATGTTGCTTTTATTGTTATTACTACATTTCTAGTTTCACGAAAACAATGAAATCCTTTACACTTGAATAGAAATCTATCGAAGGCACAGCCGTCCACACCTCGATGCATTTCTCATGCATACAAAACATTAGCAAATGCCAAATGTCTATGTAATTGTCTGGAAAATAATATACAATTGAGAACTCTTTTAAGGCCTTTTCAGCATTTACTACCTTTCAGTAGCTCTTCTGAAACACACCGACTCGTATTTTCCATAGCCTAATTATCTTGATCTTTTTATTTTACCCTTTTATGATTTATGTAATTTTTATAATATTATAAGTGATACTTCGAATGTACATCTTGCGTTCAGAGTAATAAAGTACAGTTTCGAGACAAGGTCTGTTGAAAAAAAAAAAAACGCTCTCGTCCGTTCTGTATGTTCGTGTCTTTGAACTTATTGCTCTGGTTCATTTCACCATGTCCAATTTACGCGCACCCTCCCTGCAGGCATAATTAACGCGATGTTTATGCAATTAATTTCCTACACGCTTACTTGAATCCAGCTAATCTAAAGAACAACTATGAGTTTATCTGAAATCTTTACCTCTCCCCGTTTTATTTTAATCTGACCATCATTTGATCAGCGGTGAACCGTGTCCACGATGAATAATTTAAAAAGGGGTTCGCCCGAGGTTGTAATTGAAGTCCTCTTATCACCCCGGACTTCATGTTCAATAGCTCAAGAGCCCCATCACCTTGGCTTTTAAAAGCAGTCGGCAGGGATCGGCATGGGCTACTGCGGACAGGGTCAAGAATGAACAGACACTGCCAGATATGACAAAAGATTGTGTTAAATAAAGCAATTTAGTCGAAGCCCCAAACCCTGGTGAAGTATCGATTCCTTTCAGACGTTGTTCTCACGGTTGTTGCCGCGCGGTTTAATGAGGCGAAAGCGGTTGGCATGTGCCTTGCTCTTGAGCCAGTCGAACGTTTGTTTGATTGGACTATTTTTTCTCGTGACTTAATTAGGTAGCATTGTTTACATGCGACGAATGATAGATTGAAAAAGGTGTAAATATCAGACAACGCAGCAAAATATTAGACAGCGCGTAAGGCATGTAACGTTAAGGGTGACCGTTATGATCAGAATTTCTGCGTTGTGAAATCGTGGCACGTTCTACTCTTTAACTTTAAATAAAACGGTCAGTCCCGATATTGATCCTGAATTAACTGAAAATGTACTCGTCTTAATTGTCGACATTTCTAACAGTTTGTAGCCATAGGTTTACCGCCAGCATATCTACACGCTCAAATTTACATAAATATTGCTGACATACCGAAGTAGATTAAAAGCAGTATGACCTTGAAAGTTTTCAGATGTAGGCCCATAAAACGTCTAGCTATTGCATCTGATTTCCTACGTGTGAAAATCATTTCAGCTTAGGCAGGCTACCGGTGCGGATTTTGTATTCCTTATAAACTTAATTTATTTGCCAGTGGCCATTTTTAAAAATGGTCTTTTAAAAAGGGGCAAGATTTGAACTGCTTGGATTTAAGTGCCTACTGTATTATGTATGTAATTAGTTTTTAAGAAATTCAGCAGTGTGTCCTTTAATCATCAGTCGGATTCCTAATGAGGTATTAGGAATCCGACTGATGCACTGATTGTAAGTCGCTTTGGCTAAAAGCGTCTGCTAAATGCTAAATTGTAAATTGTAATCAGGTGCATGCAATTCATCTATTATTATTATCATTATTATTATTATTATTATTATTATTAAAAGTGTCCTCTTAATTCAGTATATTAATGCCACAAACCATACAGAAAGGGCTGTAAAGTGAAACTCAGTAGAATATATTTGGTGGGAAAACATTCTGTTCCCCTTGTACTGGTAGCGGCAGGCAGATATGGAAAAAGGCTTATGCATGCGGCCGAAGCCCCCATTACAGAAAATCAGATTCTTAATCAAGCCCTCTCTCAAAGCAGCCAAGGGAAGACTGCAGGTTAAAATATATGAGCTATCTTCCTCGAAAAGTCAGAGCTGGTCAGTTAGTTGGAGCAGAAGTTTCAGTAGGTGTATGGAACCTACGGTCTGACAGCCCTAGAAGTTTCCGTGCTTTCCATGAAACTAATCTGCCATGAGAGTGAGGGCATGTGGTGTGGCGGTGTTGTAGGGCCCATAGATGGTTCTGACTGACCTGGGAACAGTCACATTGTCTGTCTTCAAATCACACTTATTTGCTTTTTAGCTGTGTCATTTCGTAGGCGTCCAGAGACTTTGTGGTGTTTTTTAAATTTCACGTTTAAATATTGTATGAATTTTGGGGAGCATTTTTGTGCCTATGCATGTTTTTTGTTTGTTTGTTTGTTTGTTTCTTTTTTAAATGAGATAAATCTGGCGTTATGTTTTTAAAGCGAGTGAATAATTGTGCTTTACGAAAAGTTTGTATGAGGGTAAAGGCATGTTTAAAATGAATTTATTAATGATTAGGATCAGAGCCAGGAGAACCTTACAGTAAATGGATCATATTTTCAGTGAATTTCAAACATAAGGTCTATTTTATTTATTTTTTTATTTTGGCAAACACAGACCCCCTGAGACAATTTATTATCTGTGAAGATTCAGCTGGGTTTATGTGAAAAGTTTGATTTATCATCAGAGATTCAACAAAACGCAAAAACTCTTGTGATATACCACATTCCTTCCCTCTGAATCAGACTGAACTGAACAAACGGGGTAGTTTGTACAAATCCAGTGTTTACATTTTCAGCATTTTTGTTTTGGTTCTTTTTTTTTTCTCTCTTTTTTTTCACATGTAACATGAGCCTGTTTAATATCGTAAGAACAGAACTTTAAAGAGATTAATTTCCCCTCTTAACGCTGAAAATATTCAAATGCGGAGAATCACGCACTAAGCAACGCTGAGGGAGATGTATAGCGACAGAAGGAATGACCGTGTATGATAAATTTCAAATACTCTAAAGCATTTGACAAGGTCACTACATACAGAATGTATCTTAGAAACATATATTCTGGTGTACTTTATAGGAGCAATCAAATACAGCCTCGCAGAAGGTATCTCTCTCTCTCCCGCCCTCCCTCTCTCTCCCTCGTGTTCTCTTTCTGTATATATATTATATATTTATTTTGAAAGTCTGAGATTATGCATATTTCATTATGCAATTGGCTCTTCTGAGAGCTGCATCTCCATGTGTACAGTGTAAACATGACACTCTGCATAGAAACACAGCCTATTCACAGTGCTAACATTAGGCCAATGTGCCCAACACATTATTAATACTCAAATACCCCATTACTCTCTCATATGAATTTATTCCAACTGTGCTGCCATATTCCACCATAACTCTGTCAGATATCGCCATCACATGGCTAAGACAAAGAGAGGAGTGTTGTGTGTGTGTGAGTGAGTGAGTACGTGTTTGTGTTATAATCTGTAATGAAGAGGTTATAGGTGGTTAATAGACCGTCTGTGTGAGTCATTCCCTGGTCAGTACTGCACTGAGGATTCTGTTACATTATGGTTGTGAAGCCGTGTTACAACACAGTCTGCCCTTTTGGCAGGAGCAGGGGTAGGCTGCTTAATTTTAGGAGTAGTCAGATTTGTTCTCTTGGCACGCTGCTTTGTTTAAGAATAACAGACACCAAACAAATATCTCTGAGAATGTGAGATGAATTGTCCCGGGTCAGAAAGTTTGTGTTTTAACTGCT
>NC_044505.1:2052500-2102500 GCF_902362185.1 Chanos chanos
AGCTTAAGAAGGAGGGAAATGTTTGCGATGTCTTGTGTGCACATCTGGAGGAAAGCTTTGTTAATGCACAGAGCTAATGTGCTGATGGTATGTGGTTGGCAGTGAGGAGGGGCCGTGGCAGTGTTCTGTAACTGGTTGAGTCTTGAGTCCAGCAATGCCAGAGCGGCCCAGGCTGTCGGAGTTAATGATACTTTAAGTCTGGCCCAAATGGCGTCACCATGGGGACCGCCAGGGAGCGTCGAGCTGTGACAGCTTCTTAGGTGACAATTAGAGCAAGAACCTCTTTGAGCAAATGCTTCACAAAAAAAAAAAAATCTGTCACAAAATTAAATGTATAAAAACACGTTTTATGTGGTAACATGACGGTTTGTGATCAGGTGAGTACAGTACTGACCTGATGTCTCTTTGCTGAGTAGGTTTTTTTATTTTCCTTTCACAACAAGCCTTCATTTCTGTCTTTAGCACATTCTCCACAATGGCCAGATCTGTTAGCTATTATCTTATCGTCTGCGTTTGTGTGGGTGTGTGTGTCTGTGTGTGTATTTAGATTCGCGCAACGACCACTAACACTTCGAAATGTGGTATCTAATTTCTCATTTTGTTGCATATCACCATTTTTCGTTACCCTCTCCTGCCCTCCATCGGGATAATTCAGGGACTGAATTCTGAAATTCAGACCTCAAAACCTGAATCAGACTCAACTCAAACTCAGACTTCAAGACCTATCAGAGGAGTTTATAAAGGAGGAAGAGCCAACAACTCTCCCTTGTGCTGGGACTATAAATAGGGCTGTTCCAGAACAGTGCTGAGTGTTCTCTGGACCTTAACAACATGACTTAACCTAGAACAGTGCTGAGTGTTCTCTGGACCTGACTAACATGACTTAACCTAGAGCAGTGCTGAGTGTTCTCTGGACCTGTCTAAAATGACTTAACCTAGAACAGTGCTGAGTGTTCTCTGGACCTGACTAAAATGACTTAACCTAGAGCAGTGCTGAGTGTTCTCTGGACCTGACTAAAATGACTTAACCTTGAACAGTGCTGAGTGTTCTCTGGACCTGACTAACATGACTTAACCTAGAAAAGTGCTGATGTTCCCTCAGACTGACTGAAATGACTTAATGAACTTGCATCTGGCTCATAAACATGGACTTCACCGGCATTTGAGCATTTACTGATGTGTTTGGCTTGTTTTCAAAGTTCAGGAGAATTATAATAAAATGTGGAATTGAAAGATTCTTTTCCTCTGTTACCCTGTAAATGTAAAAGTTACACAGGGATGAGACCTCTGACAGAGCTTACCCAGTGTCCTCTTTAAGCTCACAGTAGTGGACTACCAAAAAGAGTTTTTATCTGCACTGGTTCAGGACTTATCTCGTAGTCCTGTGCACACATGTACCTGCTGTGAAGGTCACTCATTAACACTGCTCACCTTCTTAAAGGGACAGTGTACCAAAATAGTACCTCAGCTTCATTCATCTTTCAGTGTCCTGAAAGTTCGTAGGATTCCTTGAGAGAAACGGTAGCCCCCCACCCCCCTGCTATGAAAAGGGGTCCGTGGTACACCCCTCCTCGCCTCCCTTTTCTCAATCCAATTAAGACCTGGACAATAGAGGGATTAGGGGGGACTCCACTCCTCTGTAAGCACAGAGCAGTCCCTTGGAGTAGAGGCTTGATCGTAAAGCAGATTGTGACTGTGACGGTCATTGGTTGAGGCTCTAACCTTGTCTGATATTAACCAGAGTCTCAATGCGGCATCACCAGCATACAATATGTCAGAACCTCTGCCCGCATGGCATTGTGGGCCTGCTGTCACCCCGATTTTCTCAGCACCCCTTCAGGTTTGGGTGCTGTAGAGCTCCCCCCTTTAATTCTTGGCCACTGATTGATGCCCTGAGAAAACCTTTGCTGGATGAGTTGGATGTCAGATCAATGAAAATGTACCTCCTGGATCACTATTTGATTTGAAAACCTTTGATTTGGCACATCATGTTGGAAATCATCATTGACTTGAGCAGCCGTACAGTCTTGAGGTATTGTGTCTTGATTAAATGAGTTTTGATTTTAGCGAAATGAGCCGTTCGGAATGTCGGGATAGCGTCCTTGGCGCCAAGGCGTCAGTGTCACATAAGCCGTAGCCGAGCCCACGTCTACTTGTTGCCTGGCTCTTGAGCCGTTAACGGCCGCTTGAAGCCGAAGATGAATGGAAGAAAAGGGGAGCCATGCCGATTTGCGACTGTCTGCCGAATTTCACGCTTCCGTTCTCCTCACTTATGTCACCTTTATCCTGTCTTTTCTTCTGCCACTGCTCCACACTGACCGTGGCTGCCCTCCTCGGCCCCGGGGTTAAAGCGTCTTAAATCTTCTCTTAGGACGGAGAAATGCTGCATTTGAATGGGGTTTTCAGCCAGGGAGAGGGAGGGAGGGAGGGAGGATTGGGTGGATTCCTCCCCTGATCCCTAGCCCTTCTGTAATTACCAAAAAAAAAGAAGAGGAAAAAAAAAAACAAAAAACACTTTTCTTCTTGACCCTTAAAGGTTGGACACTGGCCGTGGAGCTGGGTACAGTCAGAATTTCTATATTAGGATTGAGTGTTCTTTGTGAGCTTGCAGAAGGCGTAGCTTTATGTTTGTGTGCCTGTACCCATAACTCAACCCCACTTCGACCATTAACGTTACCTCTGGGCGAGCATGCCATCAAGTTATTAGTGAAGTCCCGCTGGAGCCTCTTTGAGCCCCACTGCCCCCCCCCTCCCCCCCCCCCCCCTGGCTCAGCCTCTACAGAGAAGCTAAATGTTTAATGAGTCAATGCGTTAAAGGCTTCTCTTCTCTTGCAATTAACCCCCAGAGCTTGCTGGTATTTTTCTAAATCCACACAAGACCTTTCTCTCTTTTTTCTCCCTCCCTCCCTCTCTCTCTCTCTCTCTCTCTCTCTCTCTCTCTCTTTTTTTTTCTTTCTTTTTTTTTTTTTTGTTCACGCTTTGAAAGGCTAAGCTGCTAGCACCAAAAGAAAGGGGAAAGTGAAAAGGCTAACCTGTTGGCAAACACACTGGAGTGGAACAAAAAAGGGTTTAATCCCCATTAAGCTAAACTCACACTAAATGCCCCCTCAAAAGGGGCTTGAATGCTTCAGTAAGGGTCTGCACAACTTTACTTAACACTCAGAACTAGCCTGGATCTGTTTGTTCTCTCGCTGTGCACTTCTTAGCGTTAGCCACCTCTGGCTAGCGTTTATTTGACTAGGCTGTGGTTTGTTTAGCTTCACATGAGGCAGGTACACCGAGCATTCCTGTTAAGCAAAGATTTTAATCCCCTACAAGAGGGTAGAACAACAGTGTCCATCAATCATATACCAGTGACTCAAGAGCGTGTTGTGATAACAGTTTCCCAGTCTGTTTTTAGCATATATAACTCTGTTCCTCTTAATATACAACATTGTCTCCAGATGCTATGGTTTTTCTTTTCTTACCTCTTTTCTTTCTGGATGACTTGTGCTGTGAGCGAGTGATCATGTGTTTTACACAATTACCGGATCTCGTGATGCTCAGTTCTCATCAAGGGAACACATTCTTTACCCCCCCATCCCCCCCCCCCCAAAAAATCCAGCTGAGCCTCCCTGTGAATCACGTTTTCGTTTTTTGTTTTTTTCATTTGGCCTGTATTAGAGCATGTTTTTCTCGTCCTTTTTCCCTGAAACGTCAGCATCAAGGAGACAGAAAGTGAGAAGCACAAAAAAAAAAAAAAGTGACACGGTTTTCTTCCCCTCCTCTTTGCTTCTCCTTTCTCTCGCTATCAGTCAAAACGGCAACAACAAATCCTGGCTAATTGGCTCCAGAGTGGTAGAGGAGAGCCCGTGGACCAGGGCCTCGATTAGAGCCAAGTCCCAGGCCAAATCTCGTTAGCTGGCAGATTTGTCCGCCCCCTCGTTAGCCTGATGAACTCGTTTACTGATGGTGGATGACATGTTGGTGGATGTGGAGGTGGGGGTAGTTTTTTTTTTTTTTTTTTTTTCTTATATATTTCAGACGAGTGAGGGCACAAACAGAGGCCATTACGTTATGTGCACGAGCGGGAAAGATGGCTTGTCATGAAACACGTAGGCACGTCTACCCGCATTAGCCGCGGACTTCATTCTCATTTGCTTTACCGTGATAAAGTCGGACGCGTGGACCGTGCGTCGGTTTGCTGTCGGAAATCATCCTCCCTTAGTTAACACCGTGTTTACTGAATGTGAACAGGGCGTTGCAAAACATGGTCACGTCCAATCAGCTCTCACCGTTTGCCACAGCGGTGGACCATTTCTTTCATCGAACACTCCAGTCATCATTTTAGTGCTAAATGAACCCCCACATCTCCCAGTTCTGCATCTGCTAATATTCATACTTGCAGATCTGGACTTGTGCATCTGTAATGTTGAATTTGAGCAAATATATTCTAGAGCGTTCCTTGAGTGGGTTATGAGGTCTCTGCAGCAGTATGCGTAAAGGCATCCATGGGGAGTGAGGTAATTCTGAATGCGTTGGATTATTTTTTAACCGTAGTTACAGCCCAGAGCCCAAGTGAGAAAAGACACCTGCAGGTTTGATTAATGTGTGCCTACCATACACACACAAACACTCACACACTGAACCATACAAACATTCACACACAGACACCAGTGCAAACACTCAGATGCAGACAGTTACAAAACACTGACCCAATGCAATCACCAGCGTGGATGGAGCCAAACACACACACTCACACGCAGACACACATGTGCACACACACGCAGACACACATGTGCACACACACTCACACGCACATACACACTCACACATTCACACACACACACACACACACACATGCATACTCATAGAAACACACACTCACTCACACACACACACACACACACACGTATACTCATAGAATCACACACACACCCACACACACTTGTCTCAGTACAGTTTTAAAGCCCTCAAGGTCATCTATTGTGTGTGTGTGAGTGTGTGTGTATGAGAGAGAAAAGAGTGAGCGCCCATACATTTCTGTTTTGGGGTAGGGGGGTGCAGGTGTTAACTGTGTTGTTTTTTTTTTTTTTGTGGTGGGGGGGCAGCAGCAGCAGTAGAGGTAATTCCTCTCTGATAAGTCTCCCCCTATTTCTCTCCCATGAATTCTATCAAGTTTTCCAATATTCCCAGCGGCTGGCGGCGTGCCGTTTTTGATGTTGATTGATCACCGCTCTTCCTCCTCCTCATTAATTTCATCACCTTATCTCCCTCACCACTTCACAGGACCAAAGGTAATAATAAATGCCTCATCCATTACTCCTTAACGCGCTCGACCACGCGGAAACGCCTAATAACAGCATACAAATTGAACTTCAATCACCTCATTTTGCTCCAAAGACACATGCCGTATTAAACCAAGCCTCAAAATGTGAGGCTTTTTCCTTCCTTCTCTCTCTCTCTCTCTCTCTCTCTCTTTTTCATTTAAACTCGCAGTACTTTCAGGCTGCTGCGTTCCATCTGTTACCTCGTTTCTAATGGGGCGTTTTAAAGCTCGTTTAGCGCGGGTTTTAGACGCGACAGGGATTCCATCTCAGACGTTGGTTTCCTTTTCCACGCTGCGAGCTTCCTTATCAGAGTCTAAACACAAGTGCCTCTCCTTTCCAGCAGAGAATGATATTCAGACACTCATTTATCTTAGCGGGGAACGAGCGCTTAGATAGTTTTCACTCCTCTCCTCTCCTCTCCTCTCCCATCCTCGCCTTTTTTTTTTTTTTTTTTTTTTGGAGCGTTTTCAATTAAATTTCATTGGGTTCTGTCAGAGGAAGCTGAATGCTCTCTCCTGAGAAGCAGTCCCTGGTGTTTCTGTCTCACGCAGGGGTGTCGTTCGCACTTGGAGGGGTCCTTGTCGCTTTTGTCACCATGCAAGATGGTGCTCTTTGTGTGTGTGTGTGTGTGTGTTTGTGTATGTGTGTTTGTGAGTGTGTGTTTGTGAGTGTGTGTGTGTGCGTGTGTGCGTGTGTGTGTGTGTGTGTCTTGATGTGTCCCTCTTCATCGCCAGCTCGTTTCTCAGGCTGACAGAGACAAATGACAGCACTCAGAAATGAGCCACTACCACACACACCCCAAACAGGTCCAGTGGCTCCCAGTCCCTCTCTCTCTCTCTCTCTCTCTCTCTCTCTCACACACACACACACACCCCAAACAGGTCCAGTGGCTCCCAGTCCCTCTCTCTCTCTCTCATTCTCTCTCCTTCTCTCTCTCTCACACACACACACACACGCACACACACACACACACACACACACCCCAAACAGGTCCAGTGGCTCCCAGTCCCTCTCTCTCTCTCTCTCATTCTCTCTCCCTTTCTCTCTCTCTCTCTCTCACACACACACACACGCACACAGACACACATATATGTGTGCAAATTTGATATGTGAACAGCCTTTGTTGTCTCTTTGGCTTCTGTCCTCGTGGCTTTGAAAGTAAATGCTCTTTATTTTCACATGCTTTTTATTTTTATATTTATTTTTATTCTGAATCTTATCATCCATCTGAATGACTGTTCTAATATGAACAAGGCAACATAGATGCTAAAGAATTCTGTAGAGTGCCATTAGAGTAGAAAGGTCCATCTTTAATGTGTGATTATGTTTGCACTGCCTTCAGTTCTGGCCATGCACTTGGTCTCTCCATGCTAGTGTGTCTTCTCATACTGGTCACCTCACTGTCACAGGAGGTTTCAGTGAACTCGGAGCTTAGGGATGATGTCCGTCTGCCCATCTGTGGGTCAGCTTTTTGTTGTGACACTCTCTCCTGAGTTTGCAGTGAGTTTAGGCCAGGACTGTGGACAAACAGGTCATGTGCACGCACACACACACACACACACACACACACACACACACACACGAACACACACACACACGCACATATACTCTTGTAGCCTTTTCATCTGCAAAGGGGTAAAAATGTGTCGAGTTTTTTGTAATTGGCTGTTCTGAGGATTATTGGACTGAAATGAATGAGATATCACTGCAGTCTGTTACAGCTATCAATACACACACACACATACTCACCCATGCACACACACACACTTTTGACATTGTGAGCTTATAGAGATGGAGTGGTTTATGGGTTAAAGTTCGTCTCTTTGGCTGATGTGTATAACTGCTGGTCTTGGTGGCAAAGTGAAAATGTGGAGTTCAGATGATGCTTCCCCACTGAACCCAGAGTCCACTCCTCTCAACTCTCACACAGCCCGGTCATTCTGTGTCTTATAATATGTCATACTACCTTAAATAATTCAGTAATATGTGAGGTATTTCGCAAATGATGGTTTATACATGATATCCAAAGCAATGTATTGTTTTTCAAAAAAAAAAAAAAAAAAGGGCAGCTCACGAGGAGAGACCGTTAAGGACGTTTTAAACGAGCTGAGATCCTGACTGAGATCCTGACTGAGATCCTGACTGAGATCCTGACTGAGATCCTGACTGAGATCCTGACTGTGATCCTGACTGAGATCCTGACTGAGATCCTGACTGAGATCCTGACTGAGATCCTGACTGTGTAAAATGGTTGGTATCTGAGACATCGCTTGTCCTTGGCCATGGTGTTTGTCTATTAGTGAGTCTGCACAGGCGTGTGCGCGCGCACGCGCGTGTGAGAGTGTGTCATGCTCTGTCGGGTAAGCGGGTCACGCGATGTAACTACATTAACACAGCTTAGACGGAGGTTAATTGTATCAGAGGTGATTGTATCTGTGTTTGTAAGACCAAAGGCACACAAATGAATGCTGCAGATACGAATGAGGGTATGAATGAGTCCACTTAGCTCTCATCCCTGACACGCACTCACAGTGCAATCCACACCAACACATCTGAGCCATGGGTAGGGGAGCTTGGGATGCAGTTTCCTGGACAACCATCTGACAGGAGGGGAAGCCAGGTACCCTTGTCGTCGGGCGCTGTCAGCAGCGTGGACGGTGTTGCCACGGCGATGGGACGCCTCCGCCTAATCCACATTTAATTGAACTCAAGAGACTTTGAAGTGAGGCAGGGGTTCAACTCCTCTCAGCCAGGGACCCAGCTGTTCCTCTCCCTCTCTGTCACTCTCTCTCTCTCTCTCTCTCTCTCTCTGTGTCTCTCTCAGGCTCACACTCACACCCACGCACACACATACACACACTTTCACACTCTCTTTCTCTCCATGTCTCACACACACACACACACACACAAACACGTGTGCACGCTCTCACACTCCCTCTCTCTCTCTCTTTCTCTCTCTTTCATTCTGTGTCTGACTCTCCTTCTGTCTCGTCTGCTCTGTGTTTCATTCTAATGAGCAGGTTTAAGGTTAGTGTGAGTGTTATCTCTAGCTTCATTTGAATATTTCTAATTAATGCAATCCCTCCTGCCTCCCCAAGGCTTCAGGTTTAGGTGATGTGGTCTGTCTCTCTCTCTCTCTCTCTCTTTCTCTCTCTCTCTCTCCCCCTCAAAACACCCTGTTATGATTACAACCCCCCCCCCCCCCCCCCCAACCCCCCGGAAAAAAAAAGATGTGTGCTAAGGAGGGTTAGTGGGTGAGACAAAAACCACCAGAGCTAAAGATGAAATTAAATCTCATCTGAATCACCGAGGAAGACTTCACTGTGTGTCACACACAGAGGAAGACTTCACTGTGTGTCACACACTGAGGAAGACTTCACTGTGTGTCACACACTAAGTAAGACTTCACTGTGTGACACACACTGAGGAAGACTTCACTTCACATACTCTCTGACTATCATCACCACCCTTCTGGCTGTGTGCTCAGGTCTGTCATTATGGGAACAGTGTCTTACCTGAGAAGGTTTGGTCGTGTGGTTGTTTACCTGAGAAGGTTTGGTCGTGTGGTTGTTTACCTGAGAATGTTTGGTGATGTGGTTGTTTACCTGAGAATGTTTGGTGATGTGGTTGTTTACCTGAGAATGTTTGGTGATGTGGTTATGTACCTGAGAATGTTTGGTGATGTGGTTATGTACCTGAGAATGTTTGGTGATGTGGTTGTTTACCTGAGAATGTTTGGTGGTGTAGTTGTTTACCTGAGAATGTTTGGTGGTGTGGTTGTTTACCTGAGAATGTTTGGTGATGTGGTTATGTACCTGAGAATGTTTGGTGGTGTGGTTGTTTACCTGAGAATGTTTGGTGATGTGGTTGTTTACCTGAGAATGTTTGGTGATGTGGTTATGTACCTGAGAATGTTTGGTGGTTTAGTTGTTTACCTGAGAATGTTTGGTGATGTGGTTGTTTACCTGAGAATGTTTGGTGATGTGGTTATGTACCTGAGAATGTTTGGTGATGTGGTTATGTACCTGAGAATGTTTGGTGATGTGGTTGTTTACCTGAGAATGTTTGGTGATGTGGTTGTTTACCTGAGAATGTTTGGTGATGTGGTTATGTACCTGAGCTGTGCCCATGGCCTGTTTTGGCTCCTTTGGCTTTTTTTCACTGCTTTAGACCAAGAGTTGACTCCTGCCCGTGCTGTGGTTTACAGACAGGCTGTTTTTACGAGATGAGTGTGTGAACATCAGCACACTGTTACTGTGTGGATCTGCGTTTACTGTTTTGTGAGTGTGTGTAATTTAGGATTGAGTTATTGTAAAGGTGCTTTGTTTGATTGTACAGTGTTTGCACGAGTAATCGTAGGAGGATAAAAATGATTGATTTCTGTCAGTTGCGAGTACTGATTGGTTTTTAGTGAAGTGTTTGTCTGCCCTGCCCTCTCTGAGAGAGTGTGAATGAGGCTCATTTTGTCGTTTAAAGAATCTCTCTTTCACGAGCTCTGATCAATAATACGCATTAATCCTGCTGAGACTACACCCCACAGGGTGATCTCACAGTGATGAACGACACAGAGTCACCGTGCTCTGACAACACGCACGCACACACACACACACACACGCACGCACGCGCACACACACACACACACACACACTCGCACGCGCACATACACACGCACACATACACACACACACACACAAATATGTATGTATATACACACACTCACATACATACACACACGCACACATACACACACACGCACACATACACACACACACACACATACACACGTGCGTGTGCGCACTCACACACAAACACACACACACACACACACACACACACACATATATATATATATATACACCCACATTCACTCTCAGAATCTTCTGACATTAACTGTCTCACATACACACACACACTTGCTCTCAAGCAAGTTCTAATCCACTCCTCTCTCTCTCTCTCTCTCTCTCTCTTAGATTTTGGCCTATACAGAAGGTTTGCATGGGAAATGGCTGTTCACAGAGATCAGAGCTGTTTTCTCCCGCCGCTATCTCCTGCAGAACACTGCTCTGGAAATCTTCATGGCCAACAGGAGTAAGAAACTCTTTTCTCTTTAACCACATCTGTAAAAACAGAGTACAATCAAATAGAGATTTACTACACATATTAATGATGAAATATCACCATGTGTCTCAGATGAATGACTTTGTATGGCTCAGTTAAACCAGGAATTGTTCCTCTATGCTTAAAGATGAAGCCATAACACAAAAAGTATATATATATATATATGTACACACACACGCACGCACACACATATATTTGTGTGTGTGTGTGTATAAATATGTCTCTTTATACAAGTCAATGAAACACAATAAAAACATCATCATTAATAATTGTGGTGTTGTCATTGCTCAGTAATGTTTTTGTTGGACATATAAACTGGGTTTATGCTAATGGTAAAAACAGGGTCGGGTGTGAGTGGCTATTTGAATGAGGTTTTTTGCTTTGGGTGAAAACCTGTGAGATCTTATAGAACTGGTTTGTGTCTGTCTGAAGCCGCTGTGATGTTCAACTTCCCCGACGCTGCCACGGTGAAGAAGGTAGTACACTGCCTGCCCAGAGTGGGGGTTGGCACCAACTTTGGGCTGCCACAGACCAGGTGAGAGACACATACACACACATACACGTGCACAAACACACACACACACACATACACAAATGAGTCCTCTGTTCTCTGTGTTTTGCACTTCTATCTATCTATCTATCTGTCTATCTATCTATCTATCTATCTATCTATCTATCTATCTATCTATCTATCTATCTATCTATCTATCTATCTATTTGTCTGTCCATCTGTCTGTCTGTGTAGCCAACTTGCTGTCTGTCTTTTTTCTCCTTCCATCTGTCTATCTTACTGTTTGTCTATATTTTAAACAATCTCTGTTCGACCCTGTATCTTTTTACTCTATATTTTTTCATCTCCCTCTCCCTCTCCCTCTCTCTCCCTCTCTCTCTCTCTCTCTCTCTCTCATTCTCTGTGTGTGTTTGGGACCTTGTGCTCCCACAAAAAAACAAGCTGTACAAACTTTCCAAACCGTCACACCTCTGTGACCTGCTCCCATGCTCCCATGCTCCTCCAGACTGTCCACAGCTCTAGTTCAGTGGCGGAGGGGATGTGGAGGTTTACACAGACCTCTGGCTGTTTTGCCTTGACGCGGCGAGGTGAAGGTTTGGGGCGGAGTCAGAGAGAGGGCTTTAGTGTATCTGTTGTTTAGTGTAGCCTCATTACCTTTACACAAACACAGTTCCCTCCATTTATTTATCCCTTTTTCCCTGGAATAAACGCCTGGCTGAGGAACGTGCCCTCAGGCCAGAGCTGGCCTTCTCCTGTCCACAGCGCACCGGGGCTGAGTCTGGCTCTGGGTGTGGAGGGGTCCATGGCTGTATCCCAGCTAAAGAGAGGGCTGGATGAGAATGCAGGAATGCTGAGATTCCCTGGGAGTGCAGCAGTTCCGTGGGGATGTCCCAGGCCTTGTGAGAAGGGCAGGAATAGAAAGTGTGATAGCTGCTCTGTGTTATGTGTGTTGTTTGTGTGTCTGTGTGTCTGTGTGCATGTGTGTCTGTGTGCATGTGTGCGTGTGTGTCTGTGTGCTTGTATATGTGTGCACATGTGCGTGTGTGTGTGTGTCTGTCTGTCTGTCTGTCTGTCTGTCTGTCTGTCTGTGTGTGTTTCATGTCATCACTCTGCCTGGGTCAGGCTTTGGCAGACTGGGCACCCTGTGGCCCCACACGCATAAAGCACACACACACACACACACACACAAACACACATGGGAATCTATCCTCCCCATAACACACACCACAGGAGTCACCACAGTGTTATCTTAGCATTGCTCCAGCGTTTGTTTCTGCAGTGTTGTCCCAGCATCCAGAGGTTGAATTAAACATCAGAGAGAGGCCCAAATGAGTCTAATCACGCGGGCTGACAGTGATGAATACCTCCATTTGACTTTGTTTTAATTGGTGTGGGGTGTCATTATTCTGCGTCTCTGTGTGCTGTCAGCTCCAGCAGTCCCTGTGTGTGTGTGTGTGTGTGTGTGTGTGTGTGTGTGTGTCCCTGTGTGTGTGTGTGTGTGTGTGTGTGTGTGTGTGCGTGCTGTGTTCACACCAGCAGGCCCTGCTACACCTCCTAAAGGAAGCGGCCACTGTGTGTTACACTGTTACTGCGTTTTCATTCAGCACACTGCCCCACGGGCTCTGAGATCCAGTGCCGTGAACACTGAGTTTGTGTTTGTGGTTTACACTGATCTGTTAAGCAGGTTGTTTGGATGGTTTAACATTGGGACAGTGAAAAATGGTCTTATGGAACTGAACTGTTCAATTAGAAAAATGAATCTTAAATCCCTGAATGTTTTAATGTTTTAAATATTCACAGTCACTTTAAATGTTTATATTTGTACTTCTGGCAAATTATGTTTGTAATATAATTATTATATTCTTATTTATAATACATAAAATTCCATTTTGCTTTTCATTTGTTTTGTTTTTGTTTTTTGTTTTTTTATTTCTGTTGTTGGTGTCTGAGTGACATGCTGTTCTCTTAGAATCACTGCTCTCTCCCTGCCCAGTGATGCTTTCAATATATATTCCAACACACTTCTGTAACAGCCTGTGTGTGTATGTTTGTGTGTGTGTGTGCGCATGTGTGTGTGCGCATGTGTGTGTGCGCGCGTGTGTGTGCGTGTATGTGCATGCGTGTGTGTGTGGGTGTGTTTCACTCATCAGGAGAATCTCATTGGCCAGTCCCAAACAGCTGTTCAAAGCCTCCAGTATGACCCAGCGCTGGCAACGCAGAGAAATCTCCAACTTTGAGTACCTCATGTTCCTCAACACCATCGCTGGTACATACACACACACACACACACATACACACACACACATACACACACAAACACACAAAATGCAGAGAAATCTCCAACTTTGAGTACCTCTTGTTCTTCAACTACATTGCCAATACGTCCACATGACAATAATTTATAAATAATTTAATAAATAATAAATGAACAGCATATATACATTACATGTGTTATACACATTGTATATATTATATGTAATATATCTATAAGCATATGTTATATATGTTTTATATATACCTCTATCTGTCGATGTATTTGTACACCCTTTCCTACTAATGTGATTTGTCAACGTCATACAGTGGAAATCATATTCCACTTGCCAGAAAACTTTAAGCAAAAGTCAGTAATGTCTAGCAACATTTAACAACATCTCACGCTCTTCTGTTTTATTTGACCCCCCCCCCCCCATGCACTCACACACACACGCGCACACACACACACACACTCTCTCTCTCTCTCTCTCTCTCCACAAATGCCACACACACAAACACACACTTAATTGACTATAAAAGTGTTTTAGTGTTTTTCATGCGTCTCATTAATGTGTAATAACTGTGTAACGACTTTATCATAAATGTGTTATAGGTCTGTGTGGCTTGGTCTGACTGTGGTAAACCAGGATGTAGTCTGTGTTCTCTGCCTATTGTGTTCACACTGTAGAGCAGCACTGGAGAAACCACAGAAAGACCAGTGTGTCTGTCCATGAACACAGCTTTTTAAACTCTTCCTCCTCGCTTTACTGCAGATTATGGGACCTTGGCAAATCAGTCTTTTTCTGTCTTTCCTCTGGATTTGTTTTCTGAGTGGATTTTCCTCAGAGAGAAAAACCACTTAATCTCTACACAGTTTAATCTAGCGTACCAAGCAGACGTTTTGATCCTTAATATGTAGACTGTTTTTTTTTTTATTGAAAATCTCTTTGACAGTGACAGGTTTTAATTAGTGGTGTAAGCTGATGGTGAAGAAGAATGTAAATTAGACTGTGAGACTGTGTGTTTGTAACTGTGTGTTTTTAACCGTGTCTTTTTCACCGGGCCAGGCCGGACCTATAACGATCTGAACCAGTACCCTGTCTTCCCTTGGGTCATAACCAATTACGAGTCTGAGGAACTGGATCTCACCCTGCCCAGCAATTTCAGAGACCTGTCCAAGGTACACACACACACACACACACACACACTATACAAACACACAGTACACACACACACAGTTTGCAAACATACAGTACACACACACACGGGTGCACAAAAAAACACATATGGTACATACACACAGTACATACACAATACAATACACATACACCTATAGTATACACAAAAATACACATTTGGTACAGACACACAGCTGCGGACACATCCACACACACAAACTCAAAAGACTTAAATCATGACCTTACCCTGGTTACCCTGCACAGTCTTAATAACACAGTGTCCTGCACAGTCTGAATAGCACAGTGTCCTGCACAGTCTGAATAACACAGTGTCCTGCACAGTCTGAATAACACAGTGTCCTGCACAGTCTGAATAACACAGTGTCCTGCACAGTCTAAATAACACAGTGTCCTGCAGAGTCTGAATAACACAGTGTCCTGCACAGTCTGAATAACACAGTGTCCTGCACAGTCTGAATAACACAGTGTCCTGCACAGTCTGAATAACACAGTGTGCTGCTGTTGGATTTACATTAGGATGAGTTTGGGGTTTTTATGATTTTGCCTTTTTTGCTTTCCACTCACTTTTAAACAGTAGCTGATATTTTTCGAATGCTCACAAAACTTCCTAATACAACAGCAGAGCTTGGCTTCTCACGCAGTAATCAAATTCAACTTCAAATTCAACAGAAACACATAACCCGCATAAAACAAAGCCCAGGTCTCTTCTCACAGAAGTCTAACCTCATCCTGTGTCTGAATACAGAGTTTCAGAACAGTCACTGGTCAGTTTTGACTGACTCTGCCCTCTGGCCCATCCCTGCTTTTTTCTCTCTGCCTGCTTTTGAGGATATCAGATGGTGGGGGTGGTTGCTGTTGATGGTGATGTGGTCAGGTGTGCAGTGAGGCAGACTGGGTTGTGTTAGCTGTGTGTTGTAAAGCCCTGAGGACAGACTGCTGACTGACACACACACATGCTCTTCATTCCTCTCTTGGCTGCATACTCATCGTTAGTGTAATCCAGACTGAAGGAGAGAGCTCTCTGCCACTGGAGTGGATGATTGCGCGCTCTCTCTCTCTCTCTCTCTCTTTTTCTCTCTTTTTCTGTGTGTGTGTGTGTGTGTGTGTGTGTGCACGCACTCTAGGCCATTTACACTTTACACTAGACACTGCATGTCTCCGCGATGCCAGATAATGACACCCCCCCCCTTTTCTCTGCTCCTGTCTCTGTCTCTCTTTCTCCCCTCTCCCCTCCCCCCTCTCTGATTGGCTGACCACTCTCCCTTAGGAGCCAATTAATGATGTAGTTGGTTGGTTTCACCATAGACACACACTGACATCCTGATTACTAACTGCACACACTACCACTGTGGGCTTCACCCCACAGCTCTCTCGTCTCTGCACTGCCTCTGTGGTGCTTTTGTTTTCTGGGTTTTGTTTTTTTTTTGTTGTTGTTGTTGTTCTAAAGATCAAAACCACAGCAGTTTGGGTTTTAATTTGATAGAGTACTGTTTCTTGCTCCAATCAGTAAACGAGATCAGTGAAATAAAATCAAATGAATTAATCAAATAAAGTGATTGGAATACGATGCTGTGAAACAGTTAAAGACACGGATAATTACTGCATTTGTGGAGAGAAAAAGAATAGATCCCTGAGTAACAGTTGTGTAAATCTTTTTCTCTGCCCTGAGAGGAGAGCCCGAAGGGCCGCTCAGAGCATTTGTTCTCAGGCATCACCTGGATTAAGAAAAAACGGAAAGCAGTTTCTCACCAGATTTGTAAACACATCTTTCCAAAGACCGTACTGGCTTTCATCCAAAAGAATGCACTCCTGAACACCCACCAGATCCCCATCAGGGAGCTTTAGAACCTCGCTCACACACACACACACACACACACACTCGCATTCACACACTCTGTACACTCACATAGCCACTCGACAAACACACACACACACACACACACATACACTCTCCAGAGGAGGCTTCTTTTAAAGCATGCCAGTCCCGTTTGTGTAGTGGTCATCCATTCATTGTAATGGTGCCCAGTGGAGGGAGGACAGGGGATTACTTTAAAGGTACAATGATCGAAAGGGCGCCTGCCGTTCCCCACAAAATGGCTAAATAAATCAGCCAGTAAAAACACTCTGGAACACAGGACTGCGTGGTAATGGAGGAGCCGTGCCTGAGGAAAGAGTGAAGTGCACCAGACCAGCGGATGCCCTGGTTCAGACAGTTTAGCAACCTCGCACTACACGCGTTTAAGTTTCATAACAGCTCCAGGTGAACTAGCCCAACGGCGGGTGACTGTCTGCATGTCTACCAGGTGCTGTCCCTGTTTCCACACTTGTCCCTGTTATTGCTTAGTCAGGGTGGCGTGCGCCTGTCCTCAGATACGGTTTGTCCTCAGAGTGGTTTCATCTCTCTGGGTTTGGAAACTGTTTACTGTTTTAATTCACTCAAAGGGTAGCAGCTCAATATGTCAGTTTTGACATGGTTTTAGTTTATACACACATAATAGACGTGAAATCCCTCATTGAATTGAACTCTTTCAGGTCTTATAAGTGAGTCAAGCAAGCATGGAGTTGTTTTGATTTTTCTAATTAGAGCGAAGAGCTTGATGATAAAGATGAGACAGTATGTTTTTTGTTTCTTTTACAAAGTTACAAAGTCTTGCATCAGCATATCCAAAACAAGCAATAACAAGAACCGAATTATTGAGTTCTCAGGCACCAGACACACTGTAAACATCAGAGTGCTACAATGTTATCATTCATACAACAGCTGGTACCATACAGACGCTACAGAGATTTACCACATAGACAAACACATATACACTAACACATGCGTAAATACTCACTCACAGACACACCACAAAAACTCTCTAACTCTCTCTCTGTCACACACACACACACACAAACACATATACAGTAACACATGCATATATGCTCACTCACAGACACACCACAAACACACTCTGTCTCTCTCTCTGTCTCACACACACACACACACGTGCACACACACATAAACTTTCTCTCTCTCTCTCTCTCTGTCTCTCTCTCTCTTTCTCACACACACACACAAACATATATACAGTAACACATGCATATATGCTCACTCACAGACACACCACAAACATACTCTGTCTCTCTCTCTGTCTCACACACACAAACACACGTGCACACACACATAAACTCTTTCTCTCTCTCTGTCTCTCTCTCTTTCTCACACACACACATGCAAACATATATACAGTAACACATGCATATATGCTCACTCACAGACACACCACAAACACACTGTCTCTCTCTGTCTCACACACACGCACACACACACATAATCTCTCTCTCTCTCTCTCGCTCTCTCTCTCTCTCTCTCTCTGTGTGTCGCACACACACACACTCTTATTCTCTATCTCTCTCTCACCCTTTGTCTCTCTCTCTCTAACGTACACAGTTCTTCTCTGTTTGTGAGGATATTGTGTGTGTGTGTGTGTGTGTGTGTGTGTTACTTCCTGCTCCAGTCTTCTGCTGTTTTGTTTGTGGCTGTTTTTCTCATTCTCCTTTGCTGTTTGTTTGGACTTCATTTTGCCCACTAGGTAAAAACATGACAGAGAGACTCTCCAGCTCCCCCCACCACTCTCTCCCCCCGACCGCTGGAGTTTTGACAGCCAAGCCTGTGAGCTCAGTCAAGCTTCCATGCCCCAGGGAGAAACAGAGGGAGAGAGAGAGGGCAGCCTCTTTCTGCTTCCCCATTACTTCCCCTCTCCCTCCTCTCCTCTCTTTCATGTGTGAAGCAGTGAATCCGGGCAGCCTTTATTATGATAGTTGTATTAATGCTGTTGACACAAAGCGATACGAGTGTTTGACCAGCGGACCGTGTCGGACCGCCACCGCGTCTGGAAAAGGCCATCCCGCTCCCCGTATAATCTCTCTTCTCTCTCCGCCCCCCGCCTCACCTCCCCGAGCCCTCGTTCTCCGCGCGTGACGCGTCCTCGACTCCGTTGATAGAAACAGGTCATGTGAGACCTCTGACATTGCGAGGTGAAATTGCCGTGGACGTGGTGTCACACTCGTTGTCATCCTCGCCTCGCATGCGTATATTTATGTTCTTTTTTTGTCCCAGAGTGATGACCCGCCCTGACTCTCTTATCATAAACCCTAACCTCCATAAGACAACACAAAACCAACCAGCACAGATATCACTGCTGCCTCGCTCAGGATGGGCTGTTTTTTTGGAGTGTGTGCGTGTGTGCATGTATGTGTGTGCACGCCAGTGCGTGTGTGTACGCATGCGTGTGTGTGTGTGTGTGCAGGTTTGTGTGGGTTTTAAAGTGTGTCTGTATGTGTGCGTGTGTCTGTATGTGTGTGTGTGTGTGTGTGTGTGTGCGTGTATGTGTGTGCGCGCCAGTGCGTGTGTGTACGTGTGTGTGTGTGTGTGTGTGTGTGTGTGCAGGTTCGTGTGGGTTTTAAAGTGTTTCTGTATGTGTGCGCGCACGCGTGTGTGTGTGTGCGTGCGCGCGTGTGTGTGTGTGCGTGTGTTGGCATGCATAGGCGTCAGAATGTACACAGGGGTGGGTGGTAAGTGTATTAATCTGGTTTTTTGTTTTACATAAACTTGTTGTTTATGACACCGGTTCCAAAATGAGGATTTCAAAACAACAAGGCCTTGATGAAGATTTAAGGCTTCATTTCAGATCATAACCAAAATAATGTTTTATATGGAGGGCGTCCTGGACCATGGTAATGGTGAAGCAGAGGGAGCTAATGGTTTATTGATTTGAGAAAGCACCCGTTCCTCCCAGCATTCTCACTGCGTTAATAGACCATTAGATGCTAAGGCTATATTTCAGACCTGATCTGATAAATGGGTTTTGGCATATGGCAACACGCTAAGCTTCCTCGTAAACAAGTTAAATAATTTAAGATAATGATAGCATTCGCAGTGAAAATCCTTCCCCTGGCTCTGTGAAAACTGCTACCAATCTTCCACATCACATGCGCAGAAAAATATAAATATACTTTTCAGCATTAAATTAAAAAAAAAAAAAAGAAAGGGGTGAGTCGTTGTCGGCTGGCACGAGGATACAAACGAGGGTACCGCCGGCGTACGTAGATACGCAGTCTAATTAAAAACCCGGAGACAGAACATTTATTTGACCTGTCGCCAGAGAAATACTGGGCCAGGCTGCCAGGACGTATTAGGCCAATATGCTGCGTTCACTCCATCATTTTGCGGCCGGGGAATGCCCCTGAAATACTGCCCTCTCACACGCACTGGATTATACCCCACTCTCTTCTGTGGCACGCATCCGGCTCTGTAATTTACTGCCACAAACAACACGTAGTTCTCTCTCTCTCTCTCTCACACACACACACATAGTCAGAGCCCAGGTCATGACAGACATGCCTTTTATTCTTCTCTCTCTCCCCTTTTCTCTTTTTAATGAGGGCGCTGTTATTACCCCAATAAATCAGTTCAATCGCGTAATGTTTAATTCAACGTGTGTTTGCAGCGTAGCTGCCACAGGAGAGGAGACAGAGTGTCACTGTCAGCCCTGGGGCAACAGACTTATACACACACACACACACACACACACACGCATTCACAACACATACACATACACACACAGCACATGCACACAATACTACTGCTACAATACACTGCAGATATAGTGACAGAGAGAGAGAACAAGAGGGATAGAAAGAGATTTAAAGAAGAAAAGAGAAAATATATTCAATACCGTCACTGATCTTAGATGAGTCAAACATTGGTCTGCATCAGTACAGTGCCAAATGTATGTGTTGTGTGTGCAGGCATAAAGAGACACTGTGATAGTCCCCACCCTCTGTCTGTATGCTGCTACAGTAAAAACACCGTGGGGATCAATACCGGAGTATCATTCCGGATGGCCCTTCCCACGACAGCATTCAGATATGGGAGAAATCTGATCGATCCGGACGCTGCCTGCACTCACTTTAAAGAATCCCATCAATTCCATTACCATCGATCTCAGGACTCTGTGTCTGTGTGTGTGTGTGTGTGTGTGTGTGTGTGTGTCTGTGAGAATATGCACGTTTGTGTGTGTGTGTGTGTGTCTGTGTGTGGACTAGGGGAATTGGGAGTCATTGGTAAAGTGATAAAGATTGACCTGCATTGTAATGGTCTGTATAAATGAGTATTTGAATAATGGCCTTATTCAGTTTGGTACTGGGGGCTTTTTTTTAGATCAATGTTGAATTAATTCAGCCGAGTCGTTATTTGAGAACACATTCCAGACAAGCAGAGTATTAGCTACAGATGAATAAGACTCCGTTCTCTCTCTGCCTGGGCACGACGCACTCTCCTCTCTCTGTGGAACGCGACAGATTTTAGCTGCAGGGTTTTTTTTTTCTTTTTCTCTTTTTTTTTAAAGCCTGTAAAATGCAGAGCATTGAGAACAATTGATGTTCAAAAAACATCATCCAATATTCATTTGAAAATGGCCAGAGGTTTGGAGCAGAATTTCTGTATTCCCTTTGTTGTGTTTTACCGTTTGTCTTTCTCTGGATTGGTGTGAAGAATGTTCTGTATGAGAATCAAAGTCTGCCCCGAAACAAACACGCACACACACACATCCACATGCACGTGTACAGAGGCACTGTACAGGAATCAAAGTGTGGCCTGAGACAGTGACAGCTGGGAACCTGTTGTGTCTGTGTGACTGTAACACCACCCCACTGCGCCGTGGCATAGGTAGACAGATAGATGGATGGATAGATAGATAGATAGATAGATAGATAGATAGATAGATAGATAGATAGATAGATAGATAGATAGATAGATAGGATTGATAGATAGGTGGATAGATAGGTGGATAGATAGGTGGATAGATGGATAGATAGATAAAACTCTCCTCTGATCGCTGGGAGAAGGCAGTTTATTAAATGTGTATTCATATTTATACGCACCATGACAGTACAGTTAATAGAGGTCATTCTATATAGATATAGATATAAATATATATATGTGTGTGCGTGTGTCTCTTTAGCCTGGCGTTGGCTGATGTTTGTTTCCTCATGGCCTGGTGACTGATATGTTTGTCTGTTTCCTGTAGCCCATCGGTGACTGATATGTTTGTCTGTTTCCTGTAGCCCGTTGGTGACTGATATGTTTGTCTGTTTCCTGTAGCCCATCGGTGACTGATATGTTTGTCTGTTTCCTGTAGCCCATTGGTGCTCTGAACCCAAAGAGAGCCGCCTTCTTCTCAGAGCGTCATGAGACGTGGGAGGATGACCAGGTGCCCAAATTTCACTACGGCACTCACTACTCAACCTCCAGCTTCACCCAGATGTGGCTGCTCCGAATCGTAAGTTCCATGTCCGCCTGCCCACGTGTTAACTACACACACACATACACGCACACGCGCACACTACAGCAATAGTACACGCATACATACACACACACACACACACACACACACACACACACCACAGCGATACTACACACACATACACACACACATACACACACTACAGCAATAGTACATACACACACACACGCACACACACACTACAGCAATACTACATGCACACACACACACACTACAGCAATAGTACATACACACACGCACATACACACACTACAGCAATAGTACATACACACACGCACATACACACACTACAGCAATAGTACATACACACACACACACACACACGCTATGGCAAGAGTACATAAAAACTACACACACATTACAGCAACAGTACACAAACTGCACATGGACACACACACTACAACAACAGCATGCGCACACACACAAACTACTAAACTATCACAACCACAGTTCACAATCTACTGTCTGTCTGTCTGTCTGTCTGTCTATCTATCTATCTATCTATCTATCTATCTATCTACTTCATTCAGTTCATAAGAGTTGTTTTGTAGGTACTGCGCACTCCTCTTCTTTTTCACTCCTCTTCCTACACAGACTGAACTGAGCAGTAAAGTGTGATACACTGACACAGACTGAACTGAACAGTAAAGTGTGATACACTGACACAGACTGAACTGAACAGTAAACTGTGATACACTGACACAGACTGAACTGAACAGTAAACTGTGATACACTGACACAGACTGAACTGAACAGTAAGCTGTGATACACTGACACAGACTGAACTGAACAGTAAACTGTGATACACTGACACAGACTGAACTGAGCAGTAGAGTGTGATACACAGACACAGAAGAGGTTTGTGAGGTTTGTGCAGAGACAGGCTGTTGATTGACAGTCTCGGCTGTGCATTTCTCAGTGATGGGCAGACCTGACTGTGATTGGTCTTCTGGCCGTAATGAGAAGCAAGAGTAAAGATGCATTTTGTAAACAGGTTGAATAGTGAGGCCAAATTATTCTACTAATTTTTTTTTTTTTTTTGCTGCAGCCCGCCAATGTTTTCTGTGATCTATCAGTGACAGAGCAGGAGAAAAGAGAACATTTTTTTTCCAAGGTTTATTTAGATTTAGTTTCATTCATGATGACGGGCTGCTCATGGCGCGTCATCAGAAAAGACCCTGAAGTCAGATCACAGGATATGAGCACTACTGTCTGAACACACTCTCTCTACCTTAACATGGTGTGGATGCTGGCTTGGCCCGCTGTTTGAGAGAACCACGTTGTGGTTGTGTATGGCACTTCCATGCTATGATTTGTAGTGTGACACATTGCAGCTAATTGTTGTTTATAATTGAACGTGCGTGTGTGCGCTAAGTCAAGCAGATTTATGTAAGTGCAAAACAGAGGCCTTATCTGCATGCTAACAAATGGATAGCTTATTGCTCATGTTCTCTCTGTCACCTCTCTCTCTCTCTCTCTCTCTCCCTCCCTCTCTCTCTCTGTCTCTCTCTCTCTCTCTCTCTCTCTTTCTCTCTCAGTCTCTTTCTCTCTTTCTCTTTTTTTCCCCCTATCTGAAACAAAAGACTAGACATTCCAATATCTGCATCACACTGTTTACTGACAACGAACGTTCAGTTAATTTTTCATGTACTAGTCCTTCTGGTGGGCTTGTACTGGCTTTTGGTAGACAAAACCATGGGATTGATTGCACTGTGGAGCTCATTTTGAAACTGAATTGTAGTTCAAATACAACAACAGTCTGCTCAGGGTAAGGTCTTATTATCACAGACTCTGGACTCAGACTAAGTTTTTAGTGTTTTCAACATTTTCTTTATGTTTTAAGTTTTAAGATGTTTAAATTGAAAAATTTCAAGTTTTTTTCAGTATGTAAGAGAAACATGCAAAAGTATGTATAAAACCTCTTCCACTCTGTCTCTCTCTTTCTCTCTCTCTCACACACAGACACACACACACACACAGACACGCACACACACGCACACACACATCCAGGTCAATAACGTCCTCCTAGGCATTGGTGTAGTTGTTACAGTGTCTGTATAATGATGGCTGGTCCCCGTTGGGTCGTTCAATTGATCCTTTCCCATTATTGTTGGGCTTATTCTGTAACACAGCCAATGAAAAACACACAAATCAACAAACACCCTGATTCAAACAGAACTAAAACACACAAATCAACGAACACCCTGATTCAAACGGTACTGAAAAACACGCAAATTAACAAACGCCCTGATTCAAACAGAACTAAAACACACAAATCAACAAACACCCTGATTCAAACGGTACACAAAAAACACACAGATCAACAAAAGACGCTCATTCAAACGGTACCGAAAACCAGAGAAATCCTCAAAGCTGATGTGTGGTGGAGAGAGCGGCAGAGGCAGGGAAGGGACAAGTGGTAGGGAGAGGAGGTTCAATTCAGTGGAGCACTGAAGAGTCTGTCTGTGTAATTAGCCCAGTTTCTCTTCCCCTGAAGCGGCTTAGTGCAGTGTTAGTCAAGCTAATTGTGTCCATCTCAGCAGGGTGCCATTGTTTCAGAACAGACAGCTATTGATCTACACAAACAAGATTAAAGATGATTAGAAAGGACCAAATAATACTCTTGTATGGGACTTACTGGCTTGCTGGGGTAATTGGTGGTTCCTCCTAGTCATTTAAAGCTTTTTATTTATTTATTTTTTTTGTATTTGAAAGGGCGGAGGGGGGTGTCATTCGCTGCTTACAATTCAGGATTAGAGCAGAGTATGGGGTATCGTTAGAGCAGCAGGCATCAATTCCAGTCCAGTCGTCACAATTGGTTACAGATACACAGAACAACTTAAATGAGATGCGTAGAATTGATCAAAGTAGTCTTCTATTGGACGAAAATATGAAATTTATTCTTTGGATTGTGTTCAGAATGATCTTTGTCCTGTGGAATGTGCGCTAAAAATAAAGTCACAAATGCGGCTGGAGCCTCAGAATATTCATCAACTCTCCGTCCTCCTTCTGTTTATTTATTTAATTCTCTGGTTTTCTTTCTTTCTTTCTTCAGGAGCCTTTCACCACCTTTTTCCTCAACTTCCAAGGAGGGAAATTTGACCATGCAGACCGGACGTTCTCCTCCGTGTCCAGGGCCTGGAGGAACTGCCAGAGAGACACCTCTGATGTAAAGGTAAATCTGTAAAACACACACACACACACAAACACACACACACACACACAAACACATACATCTAGAGGCATGATGACCTTTGCAAGTACATGTATGTATGACTGGATATCGTTTTTTTATGCGCACACACACACGCACGCGCATGTACTCGCAAACATTTGTGCACACAGTCATGTAATAATCTACGCAACACCCACACACACACACACACACACACACACACACACATATTCTCCTATGCTCTGTCAATCAGAAATCAGTCAAAGCTTTGGCCCATATTTTGCTTTTCGTCTGCATCTGCAATGTGGAGACAATTACATGATTAGAAGCTTTTGGCTCGTGAGTTTCGCTTCCTCCTGGAAACCGGAGCCGAGCGGGACCCAGACGAGGCCAGCGGTCTCGCAGATACAGAACGCCGACCCGCTCGCCGACAGCCTCCCGTAAAAACACGGCCCAGCACATGTCCGGTCACAACCAATCCACGTCACACCGCCACGAAACCGTCACACAGTCCTGATCAAAGGCTTCAGCCTAATCTGGATTTCTGCCCTCCCCATGTTCTCTCCCTCCTCTGGCCCCATTCGCAGCACTATCACCTTCACCTGAACCTTTGGCCCCTTTCGCCCTCTTTCAAACGCAGAGCCAAGCACTCTCCAGCCTCCACACTGTAAACCCCATGGGACCCAGAAATGCTCTGCATTCGTTTTAACAAGTGTTCAGGCCTCTTAAAAACGTTAGTTACAAAGGGCAGTCGTTTTGTTGGCCTTTCTTTTTCTCTCTCTCCCCCCCCCCCCCCCCCCTTTTTTTTTTTTTTTTTACATAAAGGCATCCCAGTGTGAGCTGCTTGCTCCTGATTGTGCTGTAGTGATAGTTGGACACATGGTTTGCATTACACTTAACACTTGATTAGGGAAAGCTCGCTGGGAACCGTCCCCCGGAGCCACGCCCACTGCAGGCCTGTCACTGCACGTCAGCCTAACTCCCTCTCACCTCAACTCAAAAGCAAAAAACCGAAGACTTGACCCTACTCAGAAACAGAACAAACCTCCAATCACCTGTTATTCAAACTGTATACAACCTACAGCAGCATGTGATATAAGGCTGACTAAATCACACAAGCTGAGATTGGCAAATATGCACACACGCTCACTCGCTTCTATGGTACAGAAATGTAGGCGAAAAATAACGTTAGCCAGTAACTAATTACCCAGCTGTCCCTTTTTTAGGTGATGTATCAATTTAGCAGGCTAAGTACGCTTTTGTGCTTTTTGTCCAAAGTACGGCAACTCAAACACATTGTTATTTTTAATTTTTTTTTCTTCCTCTGTCCCCCCTGCTCAGGGGTGAAAAGGCCTGCAGTGTTTTGTGTGTCCAGGCTAAAGACCACTATAATGGCCTCAAATCTCCCTGATCCTGTCTGTCTCTGCTCAGGCCAACCTCCGACCCCAATCTCCTGACCCTCTGCTCTGGCCTGAGGGCAGGAGAGGGCCAGTGGAAGTGCCCCCCCCCCCCCCCACTCTCCCTCTTGGGGGAATTCGGAGAGAGCCGAGGAGGGAGCTGTGGGGCACCCCGATTCATTGACCCGAAGCAAGACAGGATTTTGGATCCCAGGTTTTGCCCTCTGACCAGCCCGGCTCAGGGGCCAGTGCACATAATGAGCTGCCGTGCCGCTTTAGACCCCCCCATGCCTCCCCCATGCCTCCCCCACCGCCCCCGCTTGTTAAGTCACCTCAAGTTTAAACATGTGTATGTGTGCGTGCCCCAAATCTGGACCAGGTACGTTGCGTGAAGCTCAGGCCATCTGATGCCGCGGTAGAAACGCTGAGCTCTGAGCTGTCACGGCTTTTGTCAGACAGCGAGTGGAGAAGGTTCAACTCGTGCTATTTGTTTGCGCTCGTTATTGGCCAGTCTTTCCTTTATTCGGTCTGTGTGTCTCTCCTGGGGAACTGTGTGTGTGTGAACAGGGATTAGAACAAGGTCCTTAAAGCAAATAAACCCACTCAGCGAAATCCCCTCACACGGCTGGTATCGGTGCTCAGTCAGTGGGTTGATGTGTAAGCCTTCAGTATTGAGCCCTTCGCAGGGCAAACAGGACCCGAGTGGTGACAGCTTTGATTGACACAGCTGTCATCACTTAAATCAGCAAGAGTGATGTAGTACTCCGTTTTCTGTTATATGAACTCATGTATGCGTCTAGCAGGCTGACCGCACACACACTCACACACTCGCACACTCACACACACACAGATCAGATGTCATTGACTTGGATGTTCATCATGTCAAAGACTTTATACTCATTAATAAAATGCCCTTCAGATACTCTCAATCTCTTTCTCTCTCTCTCTCTCTTTTTCTCTCTCTCTCACTCATTCTTAGACCCGGATGCTTTCAGACACACTACCCTCCTTACTCATTGTGACGGATTATAGTCAGTTCACTCACTCAGTGCAGTTTATGAATTTGATCTGTTGAAACAGTCACAAAAATGACTGAACAACTGAAATCTTTTATTTGTTTAAGTAATAAAATTTAATTAAGTTAATTTTACAATTAAAAGTTATGTAAAGATTGCCCAGGCCTCAGTGTCAGTGCCATGGACCTTGTTTTTTAATCTTAGTGTCACATAGTGTGTCAGAGCAATAAACATATATAGTCTATAATATATATACACACACACACGCACACACACATATATATCATCAATAATGAGATAAACATGATGGATAAACATAAACATAAAAGAAGGGGCTTCCCTTAATAATGGCAGTGATGGATTAACAAACTATAACAAAGCAGAGAGAAAACAAACTAATCTTAGGTTAGTCTGCAGAGTAAATGAAACAGCCCTGACCCCTGTCTAAACACACAACACCTAAACCAAGGCCATCAGCAAACTACCTAAACTCCTCATATAAACGAAAAAATCCTCCACCCTGTCACAAGAGGCCAGAAGACAAGAAATGAACAAAAATCACATTAAGTTTTTGAGCACTGTACTTAGAGAACTGATACATAACATAAAAAGGGAACCACATACAGGATTTCAGTGTGGATTTTCTCTGTCTGTTTATGGTGTCAGTGTTTCTGTTTTAAAGGTGCACTGCAGGTGAGAGTCATCACAGGTTGGCTCCGCCCACTCATCTGACACTCATCAGAGAGAGAGATAGGGGCAGGAGCATGTAATGATTTATATTTATTCATTTAAACAGTGCATCATCTTTTTTGTCTCTGTAGGTTGCAAGTTCAAAATCGCACTCAAATATTGGCATGATGTTTTTTAAAGAAGAAAAGAAAAAGACATGTTGTCAAAGCAAAGACATAGTAGCTTAAATAACCAGCAGCAGTTATTGTATTAATATTTACTACTGCTAAAGCACAGTCTCGTGTTTTATATATATATATATATATAGTAGTACAATCAATAAAGAATAGATTTCAATAAATAAATAAATAAATCTCTTTTCTCTGGCTTCCTCCTAATGGAGGAAAAAAGCAAGCCTTATCTTCTTGTGCATACACACACAGAAACACACACACACACACACACACATACACACACACACAGACTGCAGTTTCTGTGGTGAGCTGTGTTTGGTGGCTTTTTATCTGTCTCTCAGTGACACGGACTGAATGAGCAGTGTGAAGAGTCGTTTGCATGAATAATGTCCTGGTGCTAACATACACACACGCACTCACACACGCACTCACATACACACACACACACACACACACACAGAATGACAGGGCCACTCTGAGATGCAGGAGTGGGATGCCTGTTCATTTCTCCCTCTCTCAACCTTGCCTTTTCCTTAACGAGCTTTTCTCTGAGGTCTAATCTTGGTTTCGGTGGTGAGATATTCTAATGTAATTATTAAAGTGGGTTTTTATACTGCAGCCCTTTCAATATAGAGTGAAACAAACTCTGTGTGTGCGTGTGTGTGTGTGTGTGTGTATTTGTCTGTGTGTGTGTGTATGTGTGTGTGTGTGTGTGTGTGTGTGTGTGTGTGTGTGAATTTCCGAGAGAAAAGGTAATAGTTTATCATGCCATGGTCATTGTGAACACTGAATATTTCAATACTCTCCATTGTGGTGGCCATGAGAAATTAAACTTTCAAAATATTCGTACCAACAGTCACACTGTGTAAATCAAACTGATAAAATGCTCTCTCTTCTACCTCTCTCCCTCTCTCTCTCTCTCCCTCTCTCTCTCTTTCTCTCTCCATCTGTCCTTCCCTCTGTGTGTAGGAGTTGATCCCTGAGTTCTATTACCTTCCGGAGATGTTTGTCAACTCCAATAATTATAACCTGGGAGTGATGGAGGATGGGACTGTGGTGTCCGATGTGGAGCTTCCGCCCTGGGCTAAGACTCCAGAGGACTTCGTACGCATCAACCGCCTGGTATGTGCTCCCTCTCTCTCTCTTCCCTCTCTCCCTCTCCCCCTCTGCCTCCCTGCCCTCTCTCTCTTTCTCTCTCTCTGTCTCTCTCTCTCTCTGTCTTCTCTCTCTCTCTCTCTCTCTCTCTGTCCTCTCTCTCTCTCTCTCTCTCTCTCTCTCTCTCTCTCCCTCTCCCCCTCTGCCTCCCTGCCCTCTCTCTCTTTCTCTCTCTCTCTCTCTCTCTCTCTGCCCTCTCTCTCTCTCTGTCTCTCTCTGTCTTTCCCTCTCATTCTGCAGGAAGTCCTAATTTGAGGAGACAGTGTTTTTTCTGGCTGCCATAGTTACCTTACTCTGCCCTGCCATCGCCAGATCTCAGAGCCAACCTGGCAGTTTGATTGCAGCGTCAGTATGTCAATAAAAATCTCCACCAATAGGGAGAGGGAAAGGTTCTGAAGGGTAACTCTGTAATTTCACAGGAACACAATTTTTGAGAACGCTTGTTTGGATCCTGCAGATGTCCTGTCGTTTCGCATTTTCTGCTCTCGCTTTGATAGCTTTGGTTTACATAAACATATTCCACGTTCTTTTCTGATGTGCTGCAAAGAAAGGTCTTTTTGCCGTTGTCCTGTATTGGACCTTAAGTTAAACATGTGTTAGTTAGTGTCATGTGAATTGTGAGGTTGATGTTGAAATGTTGTGCTGTGCAGCAAAGAGTCTATGAGGATTCACAGTCTTCTCTGAAATATCAGTTCACAAATGTTGGTGAGTGGTTAGTTATATATGTCCTAAACAGGGTTATTTTGTGTGTGAGTGAATCTGTGTGTCTGTGTGTATGTGTTTCTGTGTGTCTGTGTGTGTGTGTGTGTGTGTGTGTGTGTGTGTGTGAGATCCATGACCTGGGGAGTCTCTTCATTAGGATGCTGATATGACTCTGACCCTCTCATTAATCACATTTCCCTGAGTGTTTCAAAATGACACTCAACCCCCACTGTCATACACGCACACACACACACGTGCGCGCACACAGGCATGTACGAACACAAAGGGAGACTGTCTCATTTACATACACACTCGCACACAAATACAGGCTGTCTCATTTACTCTCACACACACACACACACTCACAAATACAGGCCACATCCTTGATGCACAAGCTCATATACACGTGCATGTGCACCTGCAGATGCACACAGAGTACTTAATGTGTGCAATCATGTTTTCACATGCTGGTCATTTCCAACAAATACACCACACTTATATGACGGCCATCTAATGATTATAGCTCTCATCATAAAACTTAGAACATTGTCTCTCAGCACACTCTCTTTCTCTCACACGCACACACACACACACACACACAGAAGTGAAGACACAATGCTTGCTGTGTCTGTGTTTGTGTGTGTGTGTGTGAGAGAGAGACAGAGATGAGTATCATCTTCTCCAGCCTCCCTGCAGTGTGTGTGTTCATATGTGTGTGTGTGTGTGTTTGTATGAGAGTTTGTGTGTGAGAGAGTTAGTGAGAGAGTTAGTGAGTGTGTGTGTTTTCTGTGTGTGCGAGAGAAAGAGATTCTGTGTATGTATGAGAGTGTGTATATGTGTGTCTGTGAGATTGTGCGTGTGTGTGTTTCAGAGACAGAGAGGGAGGCAGTACCATCCTCTCCAGCCTCCCTGCTCTGTGTGAGTGTGAGTGTGAGTGTGTGTGTGTGTGTGTGTGTGTGTGTGTGTGTGTGTGTGTGTGTGTGTGTGTCTGTGTGTGTGTATGTGTCTGTGTGTGTGTGTGTGTGTATGATGAATAGGACAGGCTGTAATTGCTGATGCTACAGTAGCGGGTCGGTTCACTGAAGCTCAGCATTAATTAGAGGCCAGACCCATATTTTACCAACACACTGACTGGTGCTCTGCACGGCTTGCTACAGAACCACGGATCTGAGGCCTTCTACTGGTCACAACACACACACGCGCAGTTTAAAAGATGTCTCTGAGTCACTACAAAGGCCAAGTCCGTCTTTTTTGATGTATTTTATTATAGCGCAGTTCAGGTATAAATCTCTCGTACAGCAATGGTCCCCCCCCCCCCCTTTTTTTTTGTCTTGATGACCATTTTTGTTCACCATCTCTACAGTTACTTTGCCAGCAGCTGATCGTTCAGAGGTATTTCATGAAACTGAAACAAAATGGCGGCTGCAGCGCATCTGCATTCTCACCCGTGGCCCGTTCCTGCTACGTGTGTCCTCCTCTTCGTCTCCAAGAACATGCCTTATCCTCTATTCTCTCTGAGAATTCCCAGAGGGCTTTGCACCATCCTGTGCCGAGGCAATTACCAGCGATCCTGCCAAACTCCGAACTGAGGAGATCTGTTCCGGATCAATATACTCTGCTTTTATGATGCCATGCATTGTGTGCAAATCGGCAATATCGACCCGGTCCCAACAGCCGAAGAAAGAGTTGTGCCTACGGAAGGGTTTCTAACACAGCAATCCCTAATGATCCACCTGCCAGGGAAAAAATAACAAGGCATTCACATTTCCCCCGATACCCCAGTCCCCACCGGTCTCCAAAAGAAAGCTCTTCCCTTGTTCTTCGGATTTTAAAGTTGAAACGTTTTAAAACCGTCTAAGTTTTCGTTGTTCTGTGTAGCATCTGAGGGCATGCCAGGAGACAGATGGTGCAGTTAGCAGTGTCTTATTTATTTATATATATATTTTAAGATACATTTACAGACAATTTTAAGATGATACATATTATAATGTGTTTTCCATGGATTTCTCTGCATGGGAAGAGAGATGTGTCCATATGTCTCTATATTGGATAGATTAGTGCATCAGTGAAATTTATCTGTGTGGGAGGCTGGAACTAGACCCTTTCTCCTCTCTGCAGCTCTGCCTGACAGGTTTAACCCAGACAGAGTCTAGTCTCTCTGTGGGTGTAATGTGTGTTTGGGTGTATGAACACACATACAGTGACCTTCGTTTTTTCGTCCTTCATTCACAAAGTATTGCTGAGCATGTTTATTTCGTGTTCATATTTATTTGTTTATATGTTGCCCACAAACATCCTTTTGAGATATGTTGCGTACACCCAAGCTGCAGACCCCGTTTGGAATTCTTGCGCACGCTCTCAGAGGCGGAGTTTCTCTCTTGGCATGGGTTTGTCTCATTAATGGTGACTCTGTCGCCATGGCAGCTTGGGCGGAGTCACTGGTGTGATGACGGATAGCTGGCATTAGGAGGTGTCATCTGGCTCCCTCTGGCACAGAGGGGGTAAGTGTGTAATGAGCTTTTCTGGACCATAGAGCGGCGGAGATACGGCGCTGGGCTAATGGCTTGTTTGGGTCTTTAGCTCGTCTGTCGATAATGGCCAGCAGCAGTAGGGAACCATCAGGCCAGCCAAACCTGTCCCTCTCTTTATGTCCTATAGATGATTAACAGTTAATTAAACCCCAATCTGCCAGCCACATCAGGCCCTCTCTGGGAGAGGCAGCCATGTTCTACAGAAGTGGTGGGTTTTCATTATTTGAGCATGTGCGTGTAGGTTAACAGAATCTGATCGTCTGTCCGACACCTTGAGCTGTGCTGATATCAAACTGACCACTCAGATGGAAATTTGTTTGTCTTGCAAATTGAAAATTGTCTATGCGCCATAAAAAAATCAAAAAATACTTAAGATATTCTGAAACACTGTCAGCCAGCTGTGTAGAGTACATTGGCCTCGTTCAGCTGACCAAGTTAACATTGACGTGTATCTGTGTATTGTGCATAGCCGTGTGACTTAAGCATGTGGCATTCCGGCGGAGTCTCCCGCTCTCCTGTTCTCCTAAACACTGGCTTATGATTGACCTTGGCTTATACAGGCTGAAGATTCATTACTGTCATTGTAAATACATTGGTTTGGGGCTTAGGGGGGATTTTAAACAGACTCTTGCTAAAGAAACCATTCCCCCTCCCTCCTCCGTGTCACGGGACACAAAGATCAGGGCCGATTGTTGTTTTTACCATGAGGTCGAGGGAGAGGTTAAGAACTTGATCCCTCTCGCCAGATAACAAGCCAGCTCTGGCCACTGTCAGACTGGAGAACATTCCAGAATATATGACTAATTCTCCAGCGTCGGAGCTGCCTGAGATCTGGTTACGATTAGAGGAAGGGCAGGTGATTTTTGGACCTAACTATCCGCAGAGCTTGGGGCAACCGATGTTATTGGACACAGGAGTCACTGAAGCTCACCTCAACTCGTACATCAAATCTCAAAGACCTGCTGACATTAGGACACATGGCAGCTCTCGACTGGACAGAAGTTATTAATCGCATGGGTTATATCTATCAAATGGTTATAATTCGTGTTAGCTATAATGTGTTGACAAACTGCTCCACTTAACAGGTATTTAATAAATGTGGAATTGTTTCAAGCAGCATTGCTATTTGTCTAAGCGTATTGAACAAGGTCGAATGTTAATACCCGGCTCTATGATCAGATCATCTGTATGCAAGAGAAAGTATTCGTTATCTGATTGAAACAGACCTTTCGCATTCTATTCCCATTCATGACACGAGCCATGTTTCTTTAGCCTCTTGTCGATTTCTTAATCTTTCCTCCGAAATGTCACACCAGGAATGTCAAAGGTGTGTAGTTCAGCTGGACATTAGACATCTCCAGAGGTTCACGCCATTGATCTTCTTCGAGGTCGGCACGACAAACAGACTTGGCGGATGTCTTTTCGTTGAAACGGTGAGAGTTCGGTCTGTATGTATCTGAGACTGGAGGAAGTGCTCACTGGCACACACGTTTTAGGCAGTGTCTCCTCACTTCACCCCAGCCACACAGGTGACCAGTTTAGATGATAGTCCAGTCTCCTGGATGGCCGTTTTCTGTCATCAACCTGACAGAAATGCCCATTCAACAAAGCTGAGAGAGAGAGAGAGAGAGCGTGCTCAGAAGTGTTGCTGAATGGGCAAAACCAGTTTGAATGATGGAACTGAAACTGACAAATTCCAAAACCAAGCGCAAGCTACTACTGACGCTGGCCTCAGCATCAGCTTCATTTCCATGACAGGTCAGATCTGCAGCTGAGCGAAGATCCCCTCAAGAAAGTAACGGGTCATCTTTAAAAGCGCGTCTTCGGCCACCTCCACATCACCAAAAAAACCCTTCCAAACCCACATGTAACCTCTCCACAAAAGACTCATGAAAGCTAATCCGTGCCAGGTAGGAAGAACTGTCTCGGGAGGAAACGTTGTTTTCACTAAGCACAACTGTGAAGTGCAGTGGTATTACAGCAGAGGTTTGACTTGACACAACCTCTGCTTTCCCTCTCACAGCTGTCAAATCACTCATTTACAACAGCCGGGTTCACAAAGCCAAGCCTTGGTTAACATGGTCCACCCTCACTGACAGACAAGTGCCACTTTGACATGAGCTTGGTTGTGTTCTCAGCGCGCCAATGATCCACTGACCACTTGCGAACACGGAGTGCTGAAGTTTGTCAGCTCAATTTGTTGACAGCTCTCAGTCCAAGGGTCTCTAAGACTCTGGACAAGTCCATTATCGTTTATTGACTTCCCTGGGAACTTAGCTGCAACAATAAAAAAGCGGAGAGAGAGAGAGAGCGTGACGAGTTTGTTTTTGCGAACGCCCTTAAATCTAAGTGTTGTTTACTCCGGTCGTGTTAGCTGGAGGATCCCTCAAGGGCGGTGGGACGAGATTTACGGCAGGTTTGATAAGCTTAGAGGCACTCTGTCTCGTGTCTCACGTCTCGCCTTGTTCCGAACGACCATCCCCGAGATGCTACGATTTCAGCGTTTTTCCAGACCCCACGTGAAAGACCACTGACTTCAGCGGAGGTCAAAGTTCGGTAGTGTTTACGTACTTCTCTTCTCTGGTCTTGCGTTCCTCTCAGGTCCAGGGCCTCAAACACGGTACCCTAATGTGTCTTAACCCACAATATCACGTCTCCGTCGAGACCAGGCACAGCCAGACTGTCAACACCACCCCCAGTGTTTGCCACTGCTAACCTACTGCAGATATCAGCACTTACACTGTCAGTAGCTCTGACATTCGCACAGCTGCTAACCTGGACTGCCACTCCACTTTTTTGCAAATATACACATTGCCATCTGTCCAAAATTAGCATGTTTACCAATTCTGAACTGCCACTGTCCCACAGGTCGCTCTGCCTAAAACAGTGTTTTCGATGTAATCGCTAACGTGCTTCAGCTGGGCCCATGTGTGGAGATGTGTCGAGCGTGGAAAAAGTTACGGCCCAGACAGCAGCGGCCTCTCCCAGCAAAACCGCATTTACGTGGCCGATTTTCTCTGTTTTCCCTGACGAAGGAACCACTCGCTTGTGGTATCTCTGCGGTTGCAACCACTAGCAGCTCTTCTCTCCCAAGGAATCCACGGCCCATCCAGGACGGCCCCCAAGTGCGGGATGCATCTGTTCAGGATCAGCTGACGCTCGCTGAAGGGGTGATGTGCGGAGGCGGGCAGGGAGGCTAGTCGTGTATACTGTGTGCGCCGTGTTTTACGACTCCCCTTCCTCTTCATCGCCGTCTTCCTCTTCAGTGATGTAATGGAGGAGAAAAGGGCCTGAGAAATGAGATGATTTACAGCAGCTGACATGTTCACTCACTAATGTTGTCTCCTTCCCTTGTTCCGTGGGCCCGGCCTTTTATTCCCTGCTGAAAGCTTTCTTCTCTCTTCTCTCTTCTCTGTCTGTCTCTCTCTTCCTTTCTGCTTGTCTATCTCTCTGTCTCTGTCTCTCTCTCTCTCTCTCTCTCTCTCTTCTCTGTCTCTCTCTGGGAGAAGAAGTGTGTCTGGAGGAGGACTGTGTGTATGCGTGTGTGTCGCGGGGGATATGTTTCTTGTGTGAAGGATACGTTGCATTTTGTTTTTTGTTTTTTTTTTAAGCCTTGGCTGTCACCCCTGCAGATGACCACTGATGCCTGTGATGTAAATAAAATGGGGGGGTGGGGGGTGGTGATATTGATTTTCAGCTTGGGTCCAATGCTCCCTTTTCTTCCGCCTCAGTCTGCATTTTAAAGCCCCACGCTGACAAGGACGACAACTTCAGCACATCTATCACAGCACTGTCCGCCGCAGGTATCAGCACATCCAGCCCTGAGCACGGCGACAATTTATTACTCTTTTTTTTTTTTTTTTATTGACACCAAGGCAAACTTCTGCACTTCGTACGGTCACCTGAAAAGTTCAATTATGGTTCAACTTTGATAAACTTCTTAAGAGTCATCCTGCACTGTCCTGTCCCAAAACAGCATCAATAAGGTCATAGCATTGATATGGTTCAGATATATATCGACCTCGGGGCTTGGAGGTAGACCGGATCAGTATAGAAAGTGAGAATAGAAAGGAAGAAAGGTAAAAAAAAACAAAACAAAAAAGCGACAGTCTAAACCTTAATGTAAAACGAGCACACATGGTCTGGAAATACAAAAGAGTGGAGAGATTGAGGCAAAAAGGGCGAGTGGGGTGAATTAACGTGTTTGTTTGGATTTAAAATAATACCATACTTCAAATTCAAATTGCACCATGTTATTAATTTTTGGCTATACTGCCCTCACCTTTTTAATCAGTTGTGATGAAGTTTGTCTCCTATTGTCAGAGTGATTTATGGAATGGAAAATTTTGAGTCATTTAATTATTGCATTTGAGAAATATGCTCTCCAACATAAGGAATCAGCAAGTCATTGGGTCAAATGCTGTCTGCTGCCTTTGCTTTGCATGTTACTTCTTTCCGTAATCCTTTAAATGCTTCTTTAGATTCTGAAATGATTTTACTGAGGGATTAAGGTATGTGGCTGAGACTTTATAGAGATGTGTGAAATCAGGCCTCCCAGTAAGCCTCCCATTTTTAATATGTGCTGGACCCCTGTCTCTCTGTTTAATCTGGATAGATAAACATTAGTAATCGCTAGTGTGTAGAAGAGTTTCTGCAGTTTTTATATATTTATCTTACAAAGATTTGTGGGTTTGTTTTTGCCCTGAAGTGAATACAGCTGTCAGCCTTTGTAATGGAAGTCCTGCAGGGCTTCTGCTGTCTGGACTGCTCTCTCTCTCTCTCTGTCTCTCTCTCTCTCTGTCTCTCTCTCCGTCTCTCTCTCTCTCTTTCTCTCTCTCTCTCTCTCTCTTTCTCTCTTTCTCTCTCTGCCTCCTGCTCCTCCCCAGCTGGACTCTAGAGGTGTGTCCAGAAATACAAACACTTGTTAAACGTTTCCTTTAAAAGCCAAGTTGCTTTTTATCAGTTAAATAAGATGGGGTGATCCCAGAGACTCCCGGATTTGGTTCATTACTGAATCCCCAATCAGTACATACCATTACAAAATAGTCACCCCAAAATAGTAAATCACTTCTTTTTATAACTTCCTTTCTGTCCTTCCCTTCTTTTTTTGTTTTAGTTAGCTAGTTAGCTAATTATAGTTATTCAGAGTAATAACTATTAATCTTAACTGTAACTGTAGATTCAAACTAAACTGCAGATTCATGCATCTGCTTCTCAAATAAAAACATTGGCTCAAACCCATGTTTCCAGAGCAAATGACCGTTGTTAAAAAAACTGGAGTGGATATCTGTGTCCTTTTCCATGAGAATGCTAACGTGATCCCAGAAACACACTGGTGGTATTCCTGTACAGAACGTCTCACTGTGACAAAAGCCAGATTTATGGCCCTTTGATTGAATTAGACTCATAGTCAACACACACGCTCAGACCTTGTCGAGTAAAGAACCGACAGTCAGTCTTACCTCCTTCACACACACACACACACACACAGTGAAGAGCTCCTGGCTCTAGTGTGTCAGTACCTGAGTAGCACTTATCTTTCCTCTGAAGACTTAACGGGCTCAGAGTAGAAGTTAATTACCATAGTCATTTATTCTAATCACCTCTTCTGTGCACTCAAGACACACACACATGCACACACACACACACCCCACTTCAGTGTGCCTGAATAATGTGAGAGGTTGTGCCACTCCAAAGCAGCTATCCAAACAACTCTCACTACAAATCAGCCTGCCGCCATTCCTCCTCTCTGGACTCAGCCTTACTGCTCTCTCTCTCTCTCTCTCTCTCTCTCCTGCCGTCTCCGCTTTGCTTTAAAGCTTTACGTGGCGTTTCTGCTCTAATACAGCCGTGTGTTGTAGCTTTTACAGAGTCTAGCATTTGTCTTCTGTGCACGGAGGGTGTTTAGTAACTCTGTGATACACTGAGAATCCTTTTCCTCCCCAGCTTTTTGAAGAACCAGGTGAACTGAACTACATGACTGTGTGCTTTCGTTTTTTTTTTGTTTTGTTTTTTGTTTTGAATGTGGAAATTGAATTTGCATGGAAAGTGGGTAGAGAGTGTGACCTCGAAAAATTCCTCATTTTTTGAACCTCAAGCTTGTTTCATGTCATATAAGAAGAACTTCAACAAAATGTCATTTTGTCACACATTTTGCTTCTCAGTCTTTGACAGATCACCATAAACTGATGTCTGGTCACAAAGGCCATGTAGAGGAAAACACATTCTTTCTGATTATAGCAGAGTCAAAATTTAACGTGTTTCGTCCTGTTATGCTGCGCCGAATTTCACGCAGGCTGTTCTGGCCGTGCTGGCGTTCTAGATCATTCCAAACTACCTATGACATGTTTGTTTGCTGGTCGTTTCGGCCAATCACAGACCGGTCTGCTTTTCATCATCGTCGATGAGTCCTCATCTTGTTTTGCAGACTGCCACTGTGACTCAACATGCAGCTGGTGCAGAAGAAATGTACTGTTAAAAAGCCCTTTATATGTGTGTGCTACAGCTATCACTACTACTGCAACTAACACAGTTACTACTACTGCTACACCTACTACAATTATTACTACTGCTACACCAACTACAATTATCACTTTACTACAGCTACAATTATCACTACTGCTACACCTACTACAATTATTACTACTGCTACACCTAGTACAATTATCACTTTTACTACAACTACAGTTATTACTACTGCTACACCTACTACAATTATCACTTTTACGACAATTACAGTTATTACTACTGCTACACCTACTACAATTATCACTTTTACTACAACTACAATTATCACTTTACTACAACTACAATTATTACTGCTGCTACACCTACTACAATTATTACTACTGCTACACCAACTACAATTATCACTTTTACTACAACTACAGTTATTACTACTGCTACACCTACTACAATTATTACTACTGCTACACCAACTACAATTATCACTTTTACTACAACTACAATTATCACTTTACTACAACTACAATTATTACTGCTGCTACACCTACTACAATTATTACTACTGCTACACCAACTACAATTATCACTTTTACTACAACTACAATTATCACTACTGCTACACCTAGTACAATTATCACTTTACTACAACTACAGTTATTACTACTGCTACACCTACTACAATTATCACTTTTACTACAACTACAATTATCACTTTACTACAACTACAATTATTACTGCTGCTACACCTACTACAATTATCACTTTACTACAAGTACAATTATTACTACTGCTACACCTACTACAATTATCACTTTTACTACAACTACAATTATCACTTTTACTACAACTACAATTATTACTACTGCTACACCAACTACAATTATCACTTTTACTACAGCTACAGTTATTACTACCGCTACACCTACTACAATTATCACTTTTGCTACAACTACAATTATCACTACTGCTACAAGTGCTACACTTATCACTTTTACTACAACTACAGTTATTACTACTGCTACACTTACCACAATTTGCACTTTTACTACAACTGCAATTATTACTACTGCTACACCTACTACAATTAACACTTGTACTACAACTGCAGTTCTCACTACTACTACAACTGCTACAGTTAACACTGTCACTACAACTACAATTATCACTTTTACTACAACTACAGTTATTACTACTACTACACTTACTACAACTGCAATTATCACTACTGCTACACCTACTACAATTTGCACTTTTACTACAACTGCAATTATTACTACTGCTACACCTACTACAATTATCACTTTTACTACAACTACAGTTATTACTACTGCTACACCTACTACAATTATCACTTTTACTACAACTACAATTATTACTACTGCTACATCTACTACAATTATCACTTTTACTACAACTACAGTTATTACTACTGCTACACCTACCACAATTATTACTTTTACTACAACTGCAATTATTACTATTGCTACACCTACTACAATTATCACTTTTACCACAACTGCAAGTACTACTACTACAGTTATCACTATTATTACAACTGCAATTATTACTACTACTGCCACAACTCCTACAGCCATCACTACTACTGGCACAACTCCTACAGCCATCACTACTACTGCCACAACTCCTACAGCCATCACTACTACTGGCACAACTCCTACAGCCATCACTACTACTGCCACAACTCCTATAGCTATCACTACTACTGCCACAACTCCTATAGCCATCACTACTACTGCCACAACTCCTATAGCCATCACTACTACTGCCACAACTCCTATAGCCATCACTACTACTGCCACAACTCCTATAGCCATCACTACTACTGCCACAACTCCTATAGCCATCACTACTACTGCCACAACTCCTATAGCTATCACTACTACTGCCATAACACCTACAGCCATCACTACTACTGCCACAACTCCTATAGCTATCACTACTACTGCCATAACACCTACAGCCATCACTACTACTGCCACAACTCCTATAGCTATCACTACTACTGCCATAACACCTACAGCCATCACTACTACTGCCACAACTCCTATAGCTATCACTACTACTGCCACAACTCCTATAGCCATCACTACTACTGCCACAACTCCTATAGCTATCACTACTACTGCCATAACACCTACAGCCATCACTACTACTGCCACAACTCCTATAGCTGTCACTACTACTGCCATAACACCTACAGCCATCACTACTACTGCCACAACTCCTATAGCCATCACTACTACTGCCACAACTCCTATAGCCATCACTACTACTGCCACAACTCCTATAGCTATCACTACTACTGCCATAACACCTACAGCCATCACTACTACTGCCATAACACCTACAGCCATCACTACTACTGCCACAACTCCTATAGCTATCACTACTACTGCCACAACTCCTATAGCTGTCACTACTACTGCCACAACTCCTATAGCTGTCACTACTACTGCCATAACACCTACAGCCATCACTACTACTGCCACAACTCCTATAGCTATCACTACTACTGCCACAACTCCTACAGCTATCACTACTACTGCCACAACACCTACAGCCATCACTACTACTGCCATAACACCTACAGCCATCACTACTACTGCCATAACACCTACAGCCATCACTACTACTGCCACAACTCCTATAGCTATCACTACTACTGCCACAACTCCTATAGCTGTCACTACTACTGCCACAACTCCTATAGCCATCACTACTACTGCCACAACTCCTATAGCTGTCACTACTACTGCCACAACACCTACAGCCATCACTACTACTGCCATAACACCTACAGCCATCACTACTACTGCCACAACTCCTATAGCCATCACTACTACTGCCACAACACCTACAGCCATCACTACTACTGCCATAACACCTACAGCCATCACTACTACTGCCACAACTCCTATAGCCATCACTACTACTGCCACAACACCTACAGCCATCACTACTACTGCCATAACACCTACAGCCATCACTACTACTGCCATAACACCTACAGCCATCACTACTACTGCCACAACTCCTATAGCTATCACTACTACTGCCACAACTCCTATAGCCATCACTACTACTGCCACAACTCCTATAGCTATCACTACTACTGCCACAACTCCTATAGCTATCACTACTACTGCCATAACACCTACAGCCATCACTACTACTGCCATAACACCTACAGCATCAGTACTACTGCTATTAATACCATTGCTGCTACTAATGCTAAAACTAATACTGCTGCTTCTTTGTAAGTGTTTGACCCAGTCCCTGATGATAGAAAAAATGTGTTGATGTAGACTTTCTGAATCCTGTTATTTAATTCACTGGTGTTATCATTGTGGTGTTGGCTGTGGACCAGGGCAGTTCTTGAATCTGTTATATGTTTTCACATGTCACCATCAGAACTTTTACAGGTAATGAGACTGGAAAGTGAAAATCCTCATGAAACTCCGAGCAATACAGTATTATCCAGTCTAGCTGTAATTCAGACAACATTGCCAACTTAATCCCATGTGAATGTGGGGGAAAAATACTCAAGTTGGGGTCATAGCTGGATTAATCAGTGCTGATCAAATGTCACGTCAGGAGGCAGTTCATGACCCTTTCCTTTCACTAGCTTTAGAAGTCCCGAGTTTTACTTCAGCCTCTCTCTCTCTCTCTCTCTCTCTCTCTCTCTTCCTCTCTCTTTTTCTCTGTGGCATGCAGCTCCAAGGCTAGGGCCAGGCTAACAACCTCTCTAATCAGAGCCTTGTCAGGGGAGAGTGCAACTCCAGATGAAAGGAAGAGAGGCTATGGAATGAGTGGAAGAAAGGAAGGCGGGGAAAGAGAGAGAGCGAGAGAGACAGAAAGGGAAGAGTGCGGGGGTGGACGTCTGACAGGGGAGCTGTCGGCTGATCTGATTGGCTGCCTGTAATTGGGAAGTGAAAGCAGTCTGACCGAACGATGAGTGTGTTCTTCACAACACTCAGAGCTGTGTCGGCAGCACACCTTTCACGGTTCCCATGTGAGGAGCAAGCTGAACTAAACCTCTGTGAGAAAACCATTACCAAATTTTCTCTCTTGCCCTCCTGACACCAAGAGCCAAGCTCTAGTCGTTATTGACATCATTATTTTGACTGTATCGTGATTAGCAATCACGGAGCAGTTACGCTATCATTGTTAATAGTTCAAAAAATACTTTAGAGTTCAGTTACCCAATCTGCATAATTTGTGTTTTGATTTGTTCATTTCACTGCCGTTTTATCATTCAGTATGTCTGAAACGGGTCTTTGAGAGACAGTGGACTCGCTGCAGTCCTCACGCCTGTCGGCTGTCAACGTAATCTCTGTTAATCAATAATGCAAAGACTAGCTGTCGATCAAACTGGCTCCTGCCAGACCATGTGCTAACGATTAGGCTGCATCTATGTGCTGACCGGGTTTCACATGCAAAGGAGAGGATTGATTTGTTAAGAGAGGTTTTAACCTGCTCTCAGACAGGTTTCCTTAAGTCCCTAAAAACGTTTTTAAGGGGCTGCTAAGGACGGGGTAAAGGGGTCAGAGGAACCCCGTAAAGACTTTTGGCGAAATCCACCTCATAAAAACCAAAACGTCTCCAGGTATCGTTAGTCATCTTACGGTTCCTGCCTGGAGTACTGTAGGCCTGCTCTCTGTCAGGGCTGGCAGTAATATAAAACCACCGACTGATTTGCATTCTTGATTCGTACTCCCTTTGAGCTATTTTGCCTTTTAATGAAGCCGTTCGTTCGCACGTAGCAGAAGTTTTGAAGTTACACCGAGAGACAATTTTCCCATAATTTCCAGACGTTACCCCCCCCGGTGGGTTGCGGTCCTGCCCGGAATCTCTTCCCTTCAGAGGGGGATTGGGTTAAGGCCTTTTCCCTGCGCGGCCCAACAGGAAATCTGGCAGCTATTGCTGGTCACAGCCGTTATACTAGCAGGCATACAAACAATTTGTCAGTCGTCCCAGATCGGAGGCAGTTTTCCCGGTCAGAGTGGGCAGCCGTTAGGAGTCAGAGAGTTTATGCAGGGGAAACCCTTCACTCTCTCTCTTTCTCTCTCTCTGTCTCTCTCTGTCTCTCTGTCCCCTGAAACATCTAAGACTAAAGAAAGACTCTATGCTAAACATGCAGTGGTTCAGGACCTGCTCAGTGCAGCTGCCATTGGTTTTCACTGAAATCAGGACCTCAGCCCCAACTGAATGCCAGATGAACAGAATAAAACCTCCCTACAGAGACTGTGTGAGACACACACACACACACACACACACACAAACACCTCCACCACCCTCCTTTCCCCAGTTGTGTAAATTTACATAAAGCTGAAGATTCCCAGTGGATGCTGGTGAGACATACTGGCTCTGTTAATGGGCACATCAATAACCCTCTCTACATGTTTTTAATGAGCACAGCATCCCAACACTGCTGCTTCTCCCATTGTCTGCATGTACCAGAGAGCCCAAAATCCATATGCATATAGATTTATTTATTTATTTACTTATTTACTTCCTCATTGTTTAGGTGACTGCTGATGAATTTGCATATTTTGCTTTCTAATGTATTCTACATATATATATATATATAAGATAAGACAAGGTAAGATAAGGTAATCCTTTATTAGTCCCACTGACGGGGAAATTTGCATTGTAACAGCAGCAAAGGGAATAGCACAAGTAGCAGCATTAATAAGAAAGCAAGATATAATAAAGATTAAAAAAAAAATTTATATATATATATATATATATATGTATGTATGTATACACACACACAAATACATATAAATATACACACACAAATGCCTAAAAGAAGAATCCATACATATTCATATACTCATCCACAAAATAAATTAACATAAAATGATCATGTAGACGTAAAATCCCTGGCTCTCCTCAGTCTTTCATGTGATTATTGAATGTTGTATTGAGATCTTGTTTGCTGAATGCTGTGGGAAGTGAGTGAAAGCTCTCATTTTCCCCTCTGTAGATGTACTTGACCCACAGGTTAGTCTTCAAGTGCTGGGGAAAAAAAAAAAAAGAGAGAGAGAGCAGCTCGTGTCGTGTTTCCATGTCAACCCCTCCTCCTCTAATCAAACCCCACTGACGGGGCTTTGAAGTGACACCTCCGCTTTCCACTTCCTCCTACGCCTCAGGAGACACTACCAAACGCTCTCCGCATCACTGATGAGGGCGACCCTCCTTCCCCAGCCGTGATTAACATAAAGGCGGTCCTCTGGAGAGGGGGGGGGGGGGTTGCAATAATACGACCCCCGCTCCTTTTTGTTTCCCCTACGCTGATTGACACGAGATGGCAGCACACATTAAATGGCTATCAGCCCTTGCATTAGGTTTGGAAACAGGGGAGCAGGGGACTGCCGAAAGGTCAATCCATCCGCATAATGAACTCAGGAATCCCCCTGAAGGCCCTCAGACATTAGAGAGAGAGAGGGGAAAAAAACACAACGTTTCCACAGCTTATGATAGATACGTACGCCCTATTAAAGGTGTTTCTGTTTGGCAGGAGGCTGTAAATGTAATAGAACGTGAGGACACCAGTCGAGACGGGAGAGTCTGGTCGCCCGCGTCTCCAGAGACGCTGTGTTGTGTGTTTGTCAGTAATTACCAGACCGCTGGTTTCTGGACCTCAGGTTTTTTTTTTTTTTTTTGTATCATCATTATTATTACATTTTTTTGTAGGAGGCAACACGATGTAACGAGATAGAGGCAGGAATTCTGTAATGAGGGTTATGGGTGAGACTAAAGCAATCTTTCTGTGGTTTCCCATTTAGATTTGTTTCCCGGCCTCAGAGCTGTTACAGTTTTTGGTTTTTTTCCTCTCTGTGAATTACTTTGCACTAGAGACTGTATTCTCCCTCCGTCATTTGTTCTGTTTCTCCAGACTGCACTGTACAGTCTGCTCCTTCAGTCCAAATCTAACTCTACGTCTGATGACTGCACACACGCTTCAGGCGCTTCGGCTTGCCTTTGACATTTGGATTTTTTTTTTTTTTTTTTAACTGATACGCTGCCGTTCTCATAAAGTTGTTGTCGGAACAGCGAACGCGGTTTAACCGTCGAGCTTCATGGCGAAATGTCATTCTCGTCTCGTGGCGTCTTTCAACGCGTGCTGATTTAAAGTTCTAATTAAGTGCGGGAAGCGAAAATGAAGCGAGATTAGCTGTCAGAGAGTCACATTTAAATGAGTGATGCGGCAGAGCAGGCAGTAAACATTTAAATGATATAAATTGCCGTTTAAGTGCAGGGCTTAATGTTTGTCTCAAATTAATGTGACACAAGGCAGCAATGACAATCAGGACTGCTCTCATTCTCATTTGGACACATTTAGAGCTTTTGTTCCCAAACAGCTTTACGCAAATTAACACAATTGCAGTTTTTTACGAGGTGCCATAAATGGCAGAGAATCCTTTGCCAGCTAATGAAGAGGGAAACAGCTTGTATCTCAACATTATGACATTACCAAGACAACCTTAGCAAGGCAAAAATATGCTCTCCATCCATCTCGTCTGCGCAGATGGGAAACCAAAAACAAAAGACTTAAAATCTTGCTATTTTTTGCCTTGTGCGAGTTCTGTTGTGTTTTTGTGTTTTAAAGGTTGTAATTTTCATGAGTTATAGAGGTTTTTTTTGTTTGCTGTCATCGGCCGCTCTGGTGGCTTTCTCAGGCTGTTTTACGAAGCATTTTCTCTCGATATTGTAATCTCTTTTGGTGCGGCGGCCTGTTGAGCTCACAGTCTCGTAATTGTCCTGTTGTGAATGTCATTACACTCTAAGTCAACTTTTCGATTCAAAGGTCTTTTCACAACACGTCAGATATAAATTTGACCATTGGTTTATTTTAATATATGTCATGAGCTCTGCCAAAATGACACAGAAGGGGAGTTTTGATTGGTGCAAATAAGTGGTAATGAAAGGAATCAACCAGTTTGAACATTTTTGGCATTCTACTGCTCCATTCAGTTTCCATTTTTGAAGTGAAGCAGAGGGTATTTCTCCCTGGTTTTATTCTGTCTCATGTCTCTCTGTGTGTGTTTGTGTGTTCTGTTCCCTAGGCTCTGGAGAGTGAGTTTGTGTCCTGCCAGCTGCACCAGTGGTTAGACCTGATTTTCGGCTATAAGCAGCAGGGTCCAGAGGCGGTCAGGGCTCTGAATGTCTTCTACTACCTGACCTACGAGGGCGCGGTCAACCTCAGCTCCATCACGGACACCATGCTCAGAGAGGTCTCACACACTTCCTCACTCACACGACTGTCACAGGGTCATTTCAAGGGTCACACCAAGGTCATTCAGTCTCGAAACACAACTAGCTACAAAGAAAAAAAAATCCTGTCTCTCCACTCAACTGTCTGTCTGTCCATACATTGTCTAATATTTGTCCAGTGTCCAGCTATCCATCCATTTAACCACCCATCTGTCATTTTATTAGAGTATTAATATGGTTTGTGAACACAGATATGATGTGGTTGTACACTAAATTCCACTGTAAACTGATATTCTCCATAGAAAGCCAAGCATATGTGTGTTTAACCGTGACCGTGTGTAAATGACACTAAATGAAGACTTTGCTGCCCCAGCTATGGAGAAAAGTGACAACATGAAGTTATTTCTCTTTCCTTTTTTCACATCTCTCCTGTTTCTCCTCCGTTGCCCTCTCTTTTCTCTGAGGGCCTGAGATGAAGCAGCACTAGGTTTCGAACACTCCAGATACACACACTGCTACCAAAAGAACCTGACACCCCCACTGAGACACCACATCACACACACACACACACACACACATACACACACACACACACACACACACACACACATACACACACACACACCACACACACACCACACATACAGGCACACACACACACACACACACACACACAAACACACCACACGTACAGACACACACACACCACACATACAGACACACACACACCACACGTACAGACACACACACACCACACATACAGACACACACACACCACACACACACCACACATACAGACACACACACACCACACATACAGACACACACACACCACACATACACACACACACACCACACATACAGCCACACACACACCACACATACAGACACACACACACCACACATACAGACACACACACACCACACATACAGGCACACACACACCACACATACAGACACACACACACCACACATACAGACACACACACACCACACATACAGACACACACACACCACACATACAGGCACACACACACCACACATACAGGCACGCACACACACACAAACACGCCACACATACAGACACACACACACCACACATACAGACACACACACACCACACATACAGACACACACACACCACACATACAGACACACACACACCACACATACAGGCACACACACACCACACATACAGACACACACACACCACACATACAGACACACACACACCACACATACAGACACACACACACCACACATACAGACACACACACACCGCACGCACACACACACAAACACGCCACACATACAGCCACACACCCTGCTCACACACAACTCCCACTGCACTTTACACAAAAGGACAGGCTGGGGACAGCATCTGTCTGGGTTATATTGTAGTGATGGTGATGGCGCTCTCTATAGTCTCTATACATGAACCACAGTGTTCAAAAAGTAACAGTCATCCTTCTCTACCTGTCTTTGTCTTTTAAACATTCTATGGACCATTTTATTTATCAGCGTTCACATCAGTCTGTCGAAAAAAAAAGCGTTAAAAGCAAACGAAGGCTTTGTGGTATGGCTCCCGTGCCTGTCTCTCTCTGCACACAAGGCCGGTGAATAAGCGTAGCATTTTTATTCCGTTTTATCTCCGTTAGTTACGTCAGGTTCGTCCTTCTCATTCATTGGTTGCTCATGTGTTGAGATGTGATCTGAAACTCTAACAGTTTCTGTATGAGCGTGTGCCAGTCCCGGCAGATGGTGGGTGTCAGTGCGGGGACCCTGATGTCTCCCCGTGGCTGGAGAAGCCTTCTCTGCCGTGCTGTATCCTCTGTCCTTCATGCTCAGTGACTGGAGCCTGTCCAGACAGGGCAGGGCTGGAGATTAATGGCACCGTTGAGTTGATTCTCATCCAGATGTGCTTGTCTGGCCCGTGCATACAGATTCATTACCTCCACCTCCCTGAGCCTGCTCTATTACCCCTGCCTTCCTGCTTAATGCTCTCCCACACCCAAATTGGATTCCCCACACTCTGCCATCCTCCACAGAGCTGCTCTGGTGATCAGGGGCTCGATAAATTCACCCCACGCACGCCCCCCCCCCCCCCCCCCCCCCGTGCACCCTCTGCCCCCCCTCCGCTGCAGCGAACGAAGACGCAGGTGCTCAGGTGTCTGAATAAGGCTTTGGGCCGGGGCCAGGGCCGGGACGGTGCATTTGCACGCTTGGCTCCGCTGTGACGGGCGAGTCTGCTCGTTTCTGACCTGGCAGAAAAACTTTCACTTCTCCTCTTCCCCCCACCAGTCTTTCCATAAAAAGTGGAGAGACTGGCGGGAGAGTGGAGCCTTTGACTGGGCGCTCAGAGCAGTTTAAGGAGTTTAATTAGTTAAGTAAACAGAGCCTGGGCTGGAGCCCTGAGCCGGTTCTGGGGTCGAGCGTGTTTGTGCGGAAACAGGCCTGTGGAAGAGGAGGAAAGGGTTCTGGTCTGGACCGCATCAGAATCAGTGCCAGGGGAACGGACCGCTGAGTGACGGGCAGGTCTGCCAGGCCCGCTCTAGACCAGGACCAGTGAGACTGGTTTATGTCATACTGGGATGAATGGATTTGGAGAGAGAGGACTAAAGAAAGGAGGCAGGCAGCTGGATCTGTGGATTTAGGGAAAACTGGTGGCATGGCCTGTCTGTGTGTGTGTGTGTGTGTGTGTGTGCGCGCTTGTTGA
>NC_044505.1:2110000-2117500 GCF_902362185.1 Chanos chanos
TCTCTCTCTCTCTCTCTCTCTCTCTCTCTCTCTCTCTCCCTCTCTCTTTCTGTCTGCAGCGTGCTCTAGTGATTGAGGAAGTCAAACTTGATGGTTGGCTGATTTTGCTGCCATGCAATCAGACAGTGTGTGTTTCTCTGTGCTCTGCTCTTTATCTGCTATCCTGTACTGCTCTTTCCTTCTTTCTTTCTTTCTTTCTTTCTTTCTTTCTTCTTTCCTTCTTTCTTTCTTTCATTCTTTCTCTCTTACTTTCTCCCCATTTTCACCAACCTGCCCAGTCATACAAACCCGTCTGAGGTCAGTCGTCATTATTCATGCTGATGTCCAGGTCTGAGTGGTAGTCACTTTATGTTAATATGCATTTTCAATTGGGCATTTGGAACCAATCTTACCATAGAGAATGAAATGGCATTTGAAACGCATTCTCTGCCTTAAAGTTGTAGGATGTTAAGGTACTTTTGGAACGTAACCTGCGCCCCCCTCCCCCCTAAAGTTTTTCTTCCTGCGTAAACCACTGCACAGCACAGACCAGGGTAATACTTAAATACATCCTCTTGTGATTTGGCCTGGCTTTGTCCAAAAGAAAGAATTGCCTTTCTGAGGGACCTTATTAAATCAGAGCCAGAGTGGGAGATAATGAATCATTAGGATTTTGGAGGGAACTTGTTTTGGTCTGTTTCCGCCCGTTCCCGCTCCTCGCCCTATGCTTTTGGCTTCTTTGGCCTTTTCTTCTTTTGCTTTCTTGGCTGGCTTCCTAACCTCCTCTTTCCACCTCTCCCTCTCTTTCTCTCTCTCTCTCCCTTCCTTTTCTGCGCATCCCTTCCTCTCTCTCTCTCTCTCTCTCTGTCCCTCTCTCTCTCTCTGTCTGCTTTGTTTTGGTTTTTTGGGACGGACGGACCACTCAACAGTATCTCCTCCTGCAGACTCCACTGATGTTCACCGAGCAGATGCAACAAGATGTTATCATGGTGCTGAAGTTTCCATCCAACTCTCCAGTGACACACGTGGCAGCCAACACGCAGACTGGCCTGGCCAACCCCGCTGTCATCACTGTCACGGCCAACCGACTCTTTGCCGTCAACAAGTGGCACGGGCTCACCGGTGAGATGCATTTTGGGAAATGGGGTTTGGTTGTCCAATAAACAAGTTTGTGTGGGATGAGTATGAATTACAGATGATTAGTATAGATTACAGTCTATTCAATTGCATTTATCACTATGGTCGTTCAGTGACATGTCACAGCATGTAAAACAATGTGCACACTATTTATAGATAATGTGCTCTGATTGGTCTGCATTAATTTAGTGTAACCCCACCCACATGAGTCAGTGCGATTCCTTTTTACAAAATCCAACGTGACACAGGATAGTAATGTCCATACAAGCGTTCACATATAGCCGGAAATATGCATTTTCCCTTAGGCATGTATTGTTGCATGTATTCATTAAGCAAATGCTGTTTGCAAATTCTGATTCACATAATTAGTTAAAATAAGACACTGCAGGTTCCTGCTGGTAGAGTTCAGTTCCATGACTTTTTGGGTAAAGATCAGTTCAGTGACTATGACTCTTCGGGTAGAGATCAATTCCGTGACTCTTACACTTTGAGTAGAGATCAGTTCAATGACCATGACTCTTCAGGAAGAGATCAGCTCAGTGACTGTGACACTTTGGGTAGAGATCAGTTCAGTTCACTGCAGGTTGAGACCAGTTCAGTGAATACAACGCTGTTTAGAGATCAGTTCAGGGACTATAAAACTGCAGTTAGAGATCAGTTCAGTGATTATAACACTGCAGTTAGAGATCAGTTCAGTGACTATGCTAAGAGTACAAAGCTTGTTAAATGACCAGAAGAAGAAGAAAACTTTCCTTTAAGTGTAGAGAGCAGCACAGCTGGCAGGACGTTCATTTCGTATCAGGCAGCTGAGCTGGAGGTTTTTTGCTTGCAGTGTTTAGTGTTTCACACTGATGCTGAGTTGTGAACTTAACCTGAATTCCCGTCCTATCTGCAGACATACGTTTGTCATGTAAACCACACTGCAGTGAGTTTGACAGTTGGTTTTGAAAGTGCTCAGCAGTTGACAAGCCTTTTCTAATTACCCCAGCTACAAAGTCAAATATGGAAGTGGATGGGTTTGCTTATACTGCAGGAGTCTTTCTCGTGTGAAGCGATATCAGCGAGAAAAGCGTGTCCTGCACGTTCTCGACGGGGTCTGACTGCACAGGATCCCTCAGACCGGAGACGTCGGCATCACCAAAAACACAATCGAATGTGACACTTCCCCTGGCTAGCATTAGTGCCCCTGTCCACCCCCATTCATCAGCCTCCACTTCTTCCTTTTATTTATTTAACATCAATCCATCCATCCACGGAGAAATAAAGACCAATTCACAGGAGGGAAAGGCTAAGAGTGGTAGAACTGTCTCGCCATTGGACAGCACGTGTTAATGCTTCACCTCGAGAGTGATTTATTTACACGGAGTTTCAACTCAAATTATATGCTGTGTGCTAATGAGCCTGCTCCACTGCCGGGCTGTTTTTACTGTATCACTCGCCACACGACTGACCTCCAAAGCATCCACTCTACAGGCAAATAGTCCTGGATGCTCAAAGCTATTTCAGTGAAACTTGCAGCGCATGAAGTTTAGTGTTAATGGCCCACAGACTACAGCTCTCTGTGCATGACTGGTCCTCTTGATCTGCTCAACGGTGGAAAAAAGAGAGAGAGAGTGATAGAAAGAGTGTGTGTGTGTGTGTGTGTGTGTGTATGTATGTGAGAGAGAGAGTGGATGTGTGTTATGATAGTGGTGGTGTTATGGTGTAAATGACTTTCTTGTGTCTGCCATAAATAAGACAGAATACCCATTCCACTGGGCAATGAGACCGTAATATTAATCCTATTTTTCATCCCCCCCCCCTCTCTTTCTCTCCCCCTCTCTCTCTCTCCCTCTCTCTCGTGCTCACTCTCTCTTTATCTATCTCCCCTTCTCTCTCTCTCTCCCTCTCCCTCTCTCTCTCTCTCTCCCTCTATCTCTCTCTCTCCCTCTATCTTTTCCCCATTCTCTCTCTCTCTCTCTTTCCCCCTTGTTCTCTCCCAGGTCAACAAAGTTCTTCAGCTCAGGACCAGGTGTACCAGTTACCAGTGGAGATAGACCCACTGATAGGTCAGTAGCTTGTCAATCACAGTTACTGTCGTGTGTCGTCATGGTGACAGGACTGCAGGTCTTCCTGATTGTTGTTTTTCACACGACTGAGAGCTGCTGTCACTGTGGACATTTGCATGCAAATTGGAAAGCAATGAGCTGTAGCCTAGCCTATATTTCATCAGCACTCTCTCTCTCTCTCTCTCTCTCTCTCTTTAATTTGAATGTCAGAGAGGATGAATACAGATGCTGTAATGATGTGTGATTGAGAACTCGTGGCGCACGCTGTCAGAACAATATGGCCTCCTCCCACACCCAGGACTTGTTGATGAGAGAGAGAATGAGAGAGAGAGGGACAGAGAGAATGAGAGAGAGGAACAGAGAGAATGAGAGAGAGAGGGCGCTGTGCAGATGAACAGAGAGTGGGGGGTGTAGTCTTAGAGCGGGATGGGAATCTGAATGTAGATATCACAGATTCTCTCAGGTCTGATTCATCCTGACCACACTCTGGAGGAGCAGCGTAGTGTCAGGAAATCCACCGTGATGTTTAAATGTCTCTCTCTTTTTTTTTTTTGTTTTGCCAAAGCACAACTGTTGTCCCTTAATTAACAACCCAGTGCTGTTACGTTTGAGCTTTGGTTTCTAATGTTGTTGCATAATTCACTATATTTACTATAATTTATAGTTTTAGGTTTCTTGTTTAGATCGGTCTGCAAGTTTGTCTCATTTTTAAAAGCTAGGCTCAGAGTTTGGAGAAATCTTAGACTTTTAAAGCTAAAGTAAAGCTCTTGGTCAGTGCTTCATACACGCCAGTACAGAGCCCACTTTAACCATACTCCTCTGACACAACCAGTTTGTCCATTTTTATTTAAAAAGTCCTGCTCGGACATCCTCGTTCCTCTGCAGGCTGGTGTGTGGATGGCGTCATGGTCAGCGCCTCCTATACAGCAGTGCAACCCAGTACCCCCTCAAACCAAAATCTTTTCTGCTTCTCATTTGAGAAAATCCAACCCAACTTCTCCAACTTTTTTCTGTATCGTTGTGTGAGTACATCTCTCAGGGCTGTTTTTGTTTTTTTGTTTTTTTGGGTTTTTTTTTTTTTTTCCCCTGGGATGTCTCGTCCATGTATTTACACTGGACGGATTCCGTGCGGTGTGGAGATTTAAACACTGTAAATTGTGCGTGTCTGCCACGACGGCTCTGTGTTGATAATCAGTCGAAAGGAAGAACACGGGAAGGGATGCTGGTGTGTGTCATGCGTGTCTTTGGCCCTCACACCTCAGTCTCTGAGCCAGGGCTGATCTTCACTCCCTCTCTCTCTCTCTCTCTCTCTCTCTCTCTCTTCCTCACTTTACATTACTGCACTGGCTTTTCTTTGCAGAGGGTTTCAAAAATCTAAATTTAACCAAATTTAAAGTCCATACCAATTTACAACTAACTGCACCTTTTTTTTTTTGAGGAGACAAGAAGCAGTCATTTGTCAGACCCTTACAAGCCAAGCGGAAAATGTGAAATGATTCTAAACGTTGTGTCTTTAAGGAATTTATGATTTTGGTCACAAATCAAACCCCAACACGCAAAGCCGGGAGTGATAAATGCCGTATTCTCTCTCAACAATAACTTAACGTCTTTTTTAAGCGCTGAGGAGACAGTTGTTTGGAATTCATTAGCCAGACAGCACAGACGTTTTACCAAGAGTCTGTCTCTGCCCCCCATACTCCCATTTTCACTTCTCCCTAACATCTCCACACCTTCTGCCTCCATTTCCCATTCGTTTCCTCTTTTTCCTCTCCACCATCCTGCTTTCTTTCTTCCCTCCATTGCTCTCTCTCTCTCTCTCTCTCTCTCTCTCTCTCTCTCTCTCTCTCTCTCTCTCTCTCTCTCTCTCTGCTCTGTTGCGTTCAGCATGACTTTCTCAGTATGACAGCAACTTTGAAATAGAGAGACACATGCATGCACAAACATACACTGTCTATAGCAAGTCTCCTAGACTAACATATACTGTGTATAGCAGGTCTCCTAGACTAACATATACTGTCTATAGCATGTCTCCTAGACTAACATATACTGTCTATAGCATGTCTCCTAGACTAGCATATACTGTGTATAGCAGGTCTCCTAGACTAACATATACTGTGTATAGCAGGTCTCCTAGACTAACATATACTGTCTATAGCATGTCTCCTAGACTAACATATACTGTCTATAGCATGTCTCCTAGACTAACATATACTGTCTATAGCATGTCTCCTAGACTAACATATACTGTCTATAGCAAGTCTCCTAGACTAACATATACTGTCTATAGCAGGTCTCCTAGACTAAAACACACACTGATAACAGATTAAACCAACTCTCTCCCTCTCTCTCCCTCTCTCTCCCTCTCTCTCTCTCTCTCTCTCTCTCTCTCTCTCTCTCTCTCTCTCTCTCTCTCTCTCTCTCTCTCTCTGTTCTGTTGCGTTCAGCATGACTTTCTCAGTATGACAGCAACTTTGAAATAGAGAGACACATGCATGCACAAACATACACTGTCTATAGCAAGTCTCCTAGACTAACATATACTGTCTATAGTAAGTCTCCTAGACTAACATATACTGTCTATAGCATGTCTCCTAGACTAACATATACTGTCTATAGTAAGTCTCCTAGACTAACATATATTGTGTATAGTAAGTCTCCTAGACTAGCATATACTGTCTATAGCAAGTCTCCTAGACTAACATATACTGTGTATAGCAGGTCTCCTAGACTAAAACACACACTGATAACAGATTAAACCAACTCTCTCTCTCTCTCCCTCTCTCTCTCTCTCTCTCTCTCTCTTTCTCTCTCTCTGTCTGTACTGGTAATGTAGGGATGCATTGGAGACAAATAACAAATTAAACTAACTCACCCTCCCCCCCCCCCCCCCCTCTCTCTCTCTCTCTCTCTCTCTCTCTCTCTGTCTGTAGCTGGTAATGTAGGGATGCATCGGAGACAGATAACAGATCTGCTGGACCAGAGTATTCAGATTCACTCTCAGTGCTTCATCGTCACCGCTGACAACCGCTTCATTCTGCTCTGCGGCTTCTGGGACAAGAGCTTCCGTGTCTACTCCACCGACACAGGTAACCGTGACAACCCGCCCAGCAGTAACACAAGGGGTCTGCATTGAGACAGCCCAAACTCAGCGACTGGTCCACAGGTTGGCTGTCCACGTCTAGAGTACCAAAGGCTGCCTTAACTCTGTTTCACAGGGCGGCTGTCTGTCTCTGTCTCTCTCCATTTCTCTCTAATCTCTCTGTCTCTGTCTCTCTCTAATCTCTCTGTCTCTGTCTCTGTCTATCTCTCTCTAATCTCTCTGTCTCTGTCTATCTCTCTCTAATCTCTCTGTCTCTGTCTCTCTCCGTCTCTCTCTAATCTCTCTGTCTCTGTCTCTCTCCATCTCTCTCTAATCTCTCTGTCTCTGTCTCTCTCTAATCTCTCTGTCTCTGTCTCTCTCCATCTCTCTCTAATCTCTCTGTCTCTGTCTCTGTCTCTCTCCGTCTCTCTCTAATCTCTCTGTCTCTGTCTCTGTCTGCCTCTCTAATCTCTCTGTCTCTGTCTCTCTCTAATCTCTCTGTCTCTATCTCTCTCTAATCTCTCTGTCTCTGTCTCTCTCCATCTCTCTCTAATCTCTCTGTCTCTGTCTCTCTCTAATCTCTGTCTCTGTCTCTCTCTAATCTCTCTGTCTCTGTCTCTCTCTAATCTCTGTCTCTGTCTCTCTCTAATCTCTCTGTCTCTGTCTCTGTCTCTCTCCGTCTCTCTCTAATCTCTGTCTCTGTCTCTCTCTAATCTCTCTGTCTCTGTCTCTCTCTGTCTCTGTCTCTCTCCATCTCTCTCTAATCTCTCTGTCTCTGTCTCTCTCTAATCTCTCTGTCTCTGTCTCTGTCTATCTCTCTCTAATCTCTCTGTCTCTGTCTATCTCTCTCTAATCTCTCTGTCTCTGTCTCTCTCCGTCTCTCTCTAATCTCTCTGTCTCTCTCTCTCCCCGTCTCTCTCTAATCTCTCTGTCTCTGTCTCTCTCCATCTCTCTCTAATCTCTCTGTCTCTCTCTAATCTCTGTCTCTGTCTCTCTCTAATCTCTCTGTCTCTGTCTCTCTCTGTCTCTGTCTCTCTCCGTCTCTCTCTAATCTCTCTGTCTCTGTCTCTCTCTAATCTCTCTGTCTCTGTCTCTCTCTAATCTCTCTGTCTCTCTGTAGGTGAGGATAGAAACTTTTTGTGTTTGGTTAGAGGGAGAATTTTTAAAAAGCAGGACAGTCCTGCAGCTCTCTCCAACCTTCAAACTATTATACACACACCACTGGGCAGGACTAACACACAAAACACAGACAGCGAC
>NC_044505.1:2125000-2152500 GCF_902362185.1 Chanos chanos
CACTGACACTTGGCCGTTATACAGTTTTATACAGAACTGAAGCAAAACTAAATGACTCTGCATTTGGCCTGGATAAATCAAGGTTAAAAAATGTAAGACACTAATCTCAGGAGTTCTTAGACTGCATTCCTTTGTTTGGCAGGGATTTAACTCCACCTAGTGGTCTAACTGAACAAATACCCGTTAGTGCAGAACTGGGAGGCAAGGGGTGTTTTTAGTGTTTGTTTGAGAGCTGTTAGACTTCCTGTTTGTGTTTACACTGACCGCTCTGTTTGTTTTGTTCTGTTTTTGTTTTGTTGTTGTCCTCCATCAGCAGAGTTTGTGACACCGCGTGCAATTCTGACAGGACACGACTGTGAGGTGATGTGTGCCACCGTGTGTGCCGAACTCGGTCTGGTCATCAGCGGCAGCAAGGGTGAGACACACACACACACACACACACACTCTCCTACACACACACACACACACACACACTCTCTCCTACACACACACACACACACACACACACTCTCTCCTACGCACACACACACACACACACACACACTCTCTCCTACGCACACACACACACACACACACACACACTCTCTCCTACACACACACACACTCTCCTACACACACCCACACACACACTCTCTCCTACACACACACACACACACACACACACTATATGCTCATGACATGGCCATTATCATGCATACATTCATTTATACAAACACACTCTCATATATACACAGCCATACACGCACAGACACACACACACACACACACACACACTCTCTCCTACACACACACACACACACACTCTCTCTCTCCTACACACACACACACACACTCCTACACACACACACACACACACACACACACTCTCTCCTGCACACACACACACACACACACTCTCTCCTACACACACACACACTCTCCTACACACACCCACACACACACTCTCTCCTACACACACACACTACATGCTCATGACATGGCCATTATCATGCATACATTCATTTATACAAACACACTCTCATATATACACAGCCATACACGCACAGACACACACACACACACACTCTCTCCTACACACACACACACACACTCTCTCTCCTACACACACACACACACACACTCTCTCCTACACACACACACACACACTCTCTCCTACGCACACACACACACACACACACACACTCTCTCCTACGCACACACACACACACACACACACACACTCTCTCCTACACACACACACACTCTCCTACACACACCCACACACACACTCTCTCCTACACACACACACACACACACACACACTATATGCTCATGACATGGCCATTATCATGCATACATTCATTTATACAAACACACTCTCATATATACACAGCCATACACGCACAGACACACACACACACACACACACACACTCTCTCCTACACACACACACACACACACTCTCTCTCTCCTACACACACACACACACACTCCTACACACACACACACACACTCTCTCCTGCACACACACACACACACACACTCTCTCCTACACACACACACACTCTCCTACACACACCCACACACACACTCTCTCCTACACACACACACTACATGCTCATGACATGGCCATTATCATGCATACATTCATTTATACAAACACACTCTCATATATACACAGCCATACACGCACAGACACACACACACACACACTCTCTCCTACACACACACACACACACTCTCTCTCCTACACACACACACACACACACTCTCTCCTACACACACACACACACACTCTCTCCTACTCACACACACACTCTCCTACACACACACACACACACACACACACTACATGCTCATGACATGGCCATTATCATGCATACATTCATTTATACAAACACACTCTCATATATACACAGCCATACACGCACAGACACACACACACACACACACACTCTCTCCTACGCACACACACACACACACACACACACACACTCTCTCCTACACACACACACACTCTCCTACACACACCCACACACACACTCTCTCCTACACACACACACACACACACACACACTATATGCTCATGACATGGCCATTATCATGCATACATTCATTTATACAAACACACTCTCATATATACACAGCCATACACGCACAGACACACACACACACACACACACACACTCTCTCTCCTACACACACACACACACACACTCTCTCTCTCCTACACACACACACACACACTCCTACACACACACACACACACACACTCTCTCCTACACACACACACACTCTCCTACACACACACACACTCCTACACACACACACACACACACACTCTCTCCTACACACACACACTACATGCTCATGACATGGCCATTATCATGCATACATTCATTTATACAAACACACTCTCATATATACACAGCCATACACGCACAGACACACACACACACACACACACTCTCTCCTACACACACACACACACACTCTCTCTCCTACACACACACACACACACACTCTCTCCTACACACACACACACACACACACTCTCTCCTACTCACACACACACTCTCCTACACACACACACACACACACACACACTACATGCTCATGACATGGCCATTATCATGCATACATTCATTTATACAAACACACTCTCATATATACACAGCCATACACGCACAGACACACACACACACACACGTACGCACACACACATACTCATTCATTCATACACCCACTACACAGACTCTTAAACGGGCACCATACACAAATACATAATACCAAACACACACACCCCCACACACACATACTCACACACACCATACACAGATACATAACCACACACACACACAGAGGCTCGTATAGAGTGTCACTAATCTGACTGTTTTCAGTATAGTAAAAGTACAACCTTTACTCAGGATGTTTTACTGTAATCATGTCATTTAACCGTGTGTGTGTGTGTGTGTGTGTGTGTGTGTGTGTGTGTGGCAGAGGGCCCGTGTCTGATCCATTCTATGAATGGCGAGTTGCTGCGGACTCTGGACGGCCCAGCTGGGTGTGTGCGTCCGCGCCTGGTCCTCAGCTCCACGGAGGGCCACTGTGTGGTTTATTACGACAAGGGCCAGTTCTGCGTCTTCACCGTCAACGGCAAACTACTCTCTCACGTAGAGGTGGAGGAGAACGTCAGGGTAGGTCCAGACACAAACACACACAGATATATTTACATATGTCTGACTGATGAATCTGGTCTCACGACAACACAGGATTAGGAAGTTGGGTCGTGTTTTTCTTAAGAGTGTCAGGTGACTGCTCTCTGTTTTATCTGCCACACTGAGAGACTGTGGTGTACCGACACAGCCGACAACTCTCTCTTTCCTATTCTTCTTCCTCCTTTCCCTTCTCTCCCTCTCTCTCTCTCTCCCTCTCTCTCTCTCTCTCTCTCTCTCTCCCTCTCTCTGTCTCTCTCTCCCTCTCTCTCTCTCTCTCCCTCCCTGTGTTTCATCAGTGATGTTGTCTGAGTGGTGATTAAAGACTGGTGTGCATGTTGAATTCTGCCTCCAGGCACTCTCTCTCTCTCTCTCTCTCTCTCTCTCTCTCTCGTGTCTGTGGTGCTGTCAGGTCAAAGGCACAGTGCTGGGTCTGGACCCCGTGGGCCCCGGTGCCCTGGGGCTGTGACTGGACAGAGTTAGTCTTTGATCAGGACTGGAGCAGACTGGCAGGAGGCCTGTGAGAGGTCTGTGACCTGCTGAAGCTCTGTGTGTGTGTGTGTGTGTGAGTGAGTAAGAGAGAGAGAGGACACATTTGTCACTGTCAGCCAGAGAACGACTGCCACTTTTCTCTCTTACTCTCTCCTTTCACTTTTCCTTTCTGCTGGGCCTGGGAAAAGTGACCGTGCTCACACCTGCTTCCCATTTGGAAGGCCAGCTCTGTCCCAGGCTCCTGTGCTCCAGGGCCCTGCCGCTGAAGGCCTGATTAGCATTCTGTAATGTGCCATTTGTTTTCAATAAACTGTTCGCTCCGCGGGGCCGTCCGTCTGCGAACCAAGGCGGATAATAATCGATATCTGCCCGGTTGGGTCTCTGGCATCAGTCAGAGCCTGTGACTGTCCGTCTGTCTTTCATTCTGTGTAGAGTTTTGCTCAAAAGGAGGGAATTGTGCCCCTGACATAGTTAAAGCAGCTCTAATGGAAAGTGAGGCTGGGTGTGTGTTGGGGGGTGAATTTGAAACAGTTTGGAAATGTTGAGTGTTTGTGAGGGTTCCTGAGCCTGCTCTGGTCCATGGTTCTACAGTGTCTGTTTTTGGGCATGTCTGCCCAGCCCCGCACACTGCAGTAAAGTCCTGTACTGTCAGACAGAATTAAAGACAGCCCCCTCCCCCCTTTCAAACACACACACACACACACACACACCCCACCCCCTGTTGCTGTCTGAGGGCCGAGACTGCTTTTTAACGTCCGTCTGTGGACGCAAGGATTAATTTCACCTGCATGGCTCTCACAGCGCAGCAGGACCTCAGCAGAAATAAGTGTTTGTCCTGGCTCAGTCTGCTCACTCTGCCCTCTGCATGAGTGTATGTGTGTGTCTGGTGTCAGTGTGTACGTGCGTGCGTGTGTGTGTGTGTGTGTTTTAAGGTGAGGGGAAGGACTTTGAGTCATCGTCTGACAGGACATTAATTTATACATTCGGGGGCAGAAAAGATTACACTCTGGGGCAACCCACAGGACTGTGTGTGTGTGTGTGTGTGTGTGTGTGTGTGTGTGTGTGAGAGAGAGAGAGAAAGCGAGAGAGAGAGTGTGTGTGTGTGTGAGAGAGAGAGAGAGAGTGTGTGTGTGTGTGTGTGTGTGTGTGAGAGAGAGAGAGAGAGAGAGAGTGTGTTTGTGTGAGAGAGAGAGTGTGTGTGTGTGTGTTTAGGTTAGAGTAACCTTTTTAGCAGATTTGTGTTCCTGTGCGTACACAGTGGACTGCATTAAGGACTCTATAAATTGAGCAGCTCTGTCTCCCTAGACGTAGCATGACCTGAAAGATCAAGTGGAAAAAAAGAAAAGGAGAGAGAGAGAGGGGGGGAGCTGTCTTGTCTTCTGTTTGGCGTCGCCCTCGGCAACATAGCTGTTAAATGTCAGAGTGTTTTTTGCAGTATCTCCGATATTTGAGGCCTGGTAGTCATCCAGGGATGTGGTTCGGCCCAGAAATCATGTAGATTTACGGCCAGAATCGAAACCGTGCCTGCCAACATCAGCAGCGCCGCACTCTCGGAATCTGAAGCTCCACTCGGATTCTGGGTTTGGACTCGGGGTTCTGTCTGTGTGCCATCGGCAGTGAATGTTGTTTTAACGTTGCTGGAACATTGTCATCGTTGTTCTCTCTCTTGGCTGGGTCTGTGATGAAAAAGACATTTTTGTGTGTGTGTGTGTGTGTTTTTTTCTTCTCCTCAGTGGGCCTAAGTTGGGTAAGTAAATAAATCTGAGAGAATTCCAGAGTGCGGCAGAGAATCACGCTAGGGAGGGCTGTGGTTTTCGCTCGTTAGCATTCGCCTCCGATCGTGACTGATATAAAGGGATGCGGCGCTTCCCACACTGAAACCCGAGCCGTAATTACACACAACTCCTACAGACACCGAACAAATCAAACCAGGACAGGCGCCCCCTACAGACACAGCCGTCACAGCGCACTCAGCCAAGGCTGGCTGTCTGACTGGAAACTGAGGGCCTGTGATTGTGTGTGCATTTCTCTAGGATGAGTTCAGTGGCTGGAGAGTGAAAACCAGGCCAGAGAAAATGTGAGAGTGAGAAATAAAGAGAGAGAGAGAGGGTTATAGGCATTCCCAGTCCAGTGATAACAGACTGCCACACACATACGCTGAGCGTGTGTGAAATTCTGTCTCTGTTGTTTGCTCTCTGATGTATCTGTTATACGTTATGAAATAATCGTTTCTCAGATCTTGACGCCTTTGGATTTTTTCCTGTTCTGTATGTCGATGTATTTCTTGATACATTTGTTCTGTTGCTCTGGGAGAGTAAATGGGTGATTTTTTTGGGGGGGGGGGGGGGGGTTCGGACCCATAAAGCGGGCTGGTGAGAAGAGATTAAATCAGAGAGAAACAGTGAGTGAGGTCAAATGAGGGGGGGTCTGTCTCTCAGAGAACCCCCCCGCACCAGGGATCCTGTCAGACGTGTAAACATTACTGTGTTTACCTGCATGTGTTTGGACTGGGAGAGTCTGTTATTGCTGACTTATAGTTAGAATACTTGTATATGTTTGAGTCAAAGTACGGTTAGAATACCTGCATCTCCATCCCCAACCACTGTCACTGAATTGTATGGCAGATAAATTATTTGAATAATGATATGGGGTTCACTCTGGTTTCTAGTACGAAATTGTTGTCAGATTTAGCAGAAGCTCAGTAATCACTTACTGTCCATGGGCCATGTTGCGTGTGTGCGTGTGCGCGTGTGCGTGCGTGTGTGCGTGTGCCCGTCTGTACTCCTGAATGATGTGTCATTCCCATTGGCTTTGTGCTTTGCGGCGTATAAAAACACCCCCCACATGTTTGCTGTGGTATATTATGTGCAGTTCCCAGGGGGACCCTTTAAAGTGTAACACAGCCCAGATGAGCACAGGAAAAACCAGATGAGCTGACATAAATCTGGCCTGTCGCCGCGGGATACCATCGCTGCTTCGCTTTTGGCTGGGCATGCCAGTGGCATGCTGGGAAGGATTGCTAGAAGTTTTTGATTGGTTAGGGGCTCCTTTGACCTTCTCTAGAGGAAAACACACAGTAGATGGGGGCCCTTTAGGAGCCAGTCGGGCCACGGTTTAAACCCTCTAATCGTCAGCCAGGCCCGAACGGCGAACATTCATCACTCTGTGGAAAAAGGCTTTACTCCCTGGGCCAAGCCAGGCTGTGGCGTCAGGAACAAACCGAATTCCACACTGGATGCTTATCTCGTTTATTTATCGCCAGGCACTATCAGAGAAAACGGTCATGTCTAGAAACCCTCTGAGATGGTTCATATAAACTCAGCACATGTGCTAATGCAGCACCGAAAAGGCAAAATCCTCATAACCATGTGCAGCCTGGTTTTTCAGTGTTTGTATGTCCGACAGTGTGTGTGTGTGTGTGTGTGTGTGTGTGTGACTAATGCTGTGATGTTGACTCTGTGTGTGTGTGTGTGTGTGTGACTAATGCTGTGATGTTGACTCTGTGTGTGTGTGTGTGTGTGTGTGTGAGACTAATGCTGTGATGTTGACTCTGTATGTGTGTGTGTGTTCATCCTCCTCCAGGCCCTGCTGTTGAGTAAAGATGGACAGTACTTGCTCGCGGGTGGTGATGGAGGAGTCCTCTCTGTCTGGCAGGTTCACAACCTCAAACAGCTCTTCACTTACCCAGGCTGTGACGCGGGGATTCGCTCCATGGCCATGTCACATGACCAGAGGTAAGCCAATCATATGGCACCTGACTGTCCAGACAGTCATAAAAACACAGCTGTGTGGTGTGTTTGAGTGAATGATTTATAAGAATTATAGCTTAATAACTAAGCTTCACTGTTGCATCGGAGATCAATCATTCTGAAGGATTCTGTTCAAATCCTGAATAAAGATCCTTGAATTCTATCGGTGAAATTTAGTTCCTGCAGTAAGCTCAGTGTCCACCAGAGGGAGACACTCCCTGTGGGAGGCAGAGCAGTGGGTCACACAGAACAGAAAAAATCCTTCAGCAGAGCTAATTTCAGCATTGACACAGCCTGCTTTTTATACTTATGTGCATTTGATCTTATTAACTTTTTTATAAAACTTTTTAATTCCTTCAATGAAAACAAATGGTAGAAAATGACCCTGTTTCTCTCTCCCCGTGTGTGTGTGTGTATGTGTGTGTAAAGGTGCATTATAACTGGGATGGCATCTGGGAGCATTGTGCTCTTTTACAACGACTTCAACAGGTGGCATCACGAATACCAGACCAGATACTGACCCGTGTGACACTGAACAGAGTGGATCACCACGGCACCAGAACCCAGCCCAAGGCGTGGCCGTCCTGTCCGAGTTTGAGGGGCACTGTTCCTGTACTCACACCTACTCCATGTCTGAATGTATTCACAATACTCAAAGAAGAAGACTATTTTTAAAATGAATATCTATATATATATAAATATATATATGGGCATTGATATATTTTGTAGTTCTTATGAAATTTCATATATTAATTAAATCGTAGGGGAGGGCTTATATACTTGTTTGAAAGAGGATGGGAAAAAAAGAAAGAAAAAAAATCTATTTTTAGCTGTTTAAAAGTCTATTTTCACTTCAACCTCCTGCTAAATAATGGGTTTGAGTGATCCTACAGCTAGAAAACTATATTTGCGATTATTGTCCATATAGAGAATCCTTATCTTTGTGTGGGTGAGTTCTGTTTGTTTTGGGGTTTGTTGTTTTTGTTTTTCCATTGACCGGGTTTTCTGAGGAGAACCGCCGAGGTCCACAGCTTTTGCGACGGTGGAGGCGTCCCCGTTTTAGACAGAGCTGGGCTGCGGTTTATGGAGGTGAACGGTTCATTTTCAGAGTGAAGCAGCCACAGACACCTCACCGAACATCTACGTTTTTTCAGACTTTTCCTGCTTTAGATAATCGTCTTCTCTTGGTCTAATGTGTGTCCTGGTGTTGGCTACAGTAATGCAGCTAACATCCTTTAATTTTGACAATTTTTTTTGTTTGTTTGTTTGTTTGGAAGCTGACATGTCTTTGTTATGCTGACCTATGATGAGTCTATATCTATTACCATGTTCAGGGGTGGAATTTTCAATGGGAATACGAGGACTGAAGTTGATTATGATTAACAGGGAAAGGTTGGGGAAATCCTGCAGTTAGAGTGTGTGTTGGTTGTTGAACAGAGCTGAGCTTTCAAAGGTTTGGTTCCTTGTTCTCTGTTTCCAACTTTTTTTTTTCTCCCCCTTCTTAGTGTCCATTTTTGTCATGTTGTACTGCCTCTCAACTGAAAAAACAAATCTGTTCAGAGGGGGGGGGGGGGGGGGGGGGGGGGGGGGGGGGTGTGGGATAGAAAGGAAAAGAAAGAAAGAGTCCGGAGCAGACGGACTCTATTTGTCTCCTGGAATTCCTCACTACATTTTAACTACGGAAAGAATCATTCCTCTTTGGTTTGGAATCTCAGCGTGAATTTGATGACTACTGTGTTTTTATGTTGCCACTCAATCCTTCTGCAGTCATCTGGGATGAGTGTCTTTTGACGTGTGTGATGAATCCCAAACAATAAAATATTTTGTAGTTCAAAGTGTTTTCTGTGTGATTTCACTGCAGTGTGAGAGGTGATCACAGCTTAAATGTGGGTTTGTCCATCATCGCTATAACATTACATAAATATCACCTTGTCTGCTAGACGTGGGTATGGGTGTGGGTATGGGTATGGGTATGGGTATGGGTGGGGTGGGGTGGGGTGGGGGGGGGCGGGGTGGGGCAGAAGAGAGATAAACTGACAAAAGAAAAAGACTCTATCGTGGACACTTTGGTGGTGCAGTGGTTAAACACACTTCACCCTGTGGCTGAAGTTCCAGGTTCAAACCTCAGTGATACCAGCAGGTTCAAAGTATGTCCATCATAACAGAAAAATACCATTTTTTTTTTTTTCTGCTTGTTAGGGGAGTTCTGACATCATTTGGGGGAAAGAAAGAAAGGAAAGAAGAAAAAAAAAAAAAAAGATAAATGTCCAAAAAAAAGCAAGCTAACATCAGCACTCAGGTGGCAGAGTGGTTAATGCCACTGTGTCTTGTGGCTGATGTCAAGGGTTCGAATCTCAGCATCACCACTGGTTTTAAAGTCTATGTCATTTTGCCTGCCATTCAAAACAAGGGGGGGGGGGAAAAAAAGATAAACGTACCAAAAAAACCCCTCACTATCGATGCCTGGGTGGTGTAGTGGTAACTTCCACTGCATCCCATCGCTGAGGTTGAGGGTTCAACTCTCGGTGTTACCACTGTCTGGGTCAGGCGTCACAAATGGGGGCGTGCGGTGTGCGTCCGTGGGTTGGCCAGCTGCAGGTGAACTCGAGGGTGGGGAGTACAGGCCTGTATACGCCTGCATGCTGGCCACCCCTTCTGGATGCATAAGCATGAAAGTCCATTACAGAAACCTCCAATGTAGCCCTTTCAAAGCTGAAATGGCTACATTGGGGGGGGGGAGCTCAGTGCAGCCCCTCCCTCCCCCCCCTACAGACTGGATTGAGTTCTCAATGCACTGATGAGTCAATTAAATTACATGTGTACAGGATGAAGTTGTAATAGAGATTTTATTGCATTTGAGTATCCCTAATACAAAAATGACAAACACATCTAACTTCACAGTTACTTTCAAATTTAGACCATCTATTTTTGCTTTGCCTTGAAACTAGTTAGACTTCAAGACAAATCTAGTCTTTTGTCTGAGAAAACTAGTTTTCTCTTGTCAGACTTCAAAAGTAGTCTAAACTGACCTCTAAATTGATGACAAAAATACAATTTTTTTTTTTTTTCCCCCCTCCCCTGCAAACAAACATCATAGCCTCAAGATATCTCTTTCTCTCATGGCTAAACAAGACAGTATTTCTTTTTTTTTTAAATGATTTATGACAGTAGCATTGATTGATTGATTACACCACATGGAAACATCCAAGAGCCTAAAAACCAGTGTTTGTCTAGACTGTGCTGTAGCAGAGAAGAAACCTAGAGAGGCTGATAAATGCAGTGTTCATGCAGGAAAAGCGTTCTGATGCAGCAAAGCAACAGAGCCTTAAAAAAAAAAACTGAGCATTTTGGAGCCAGTGCAGCACAGTCAAGACACATCCTCCCCCCCCCCCCCCCCCCCCCCCCTCCTTCTAATCCTTGTTCTCAGAGCTGTACAAATAAAACACTTTGTCTTTGCCCTGTGTGTTCCTCAGTATTGCTGATGTGTGTAAAGGCAGGCAAATCAAGAGACAGCAGTTTATACCTGCAGGTTAAACACAATACTCATTAGACCCACATCCATTCACTCTCTCTCACACACAGAGGAAAGGCAGGCGGCTCAAGTCTTTTTTGGCGCATGATACAGAATCCTTAAGTCAAAATTCCAGTCAAACCTCCACCAAAAACACATCAGTAGAAGAAAAGGAAGAAAGTCACAAAACTATTATTCAAGTTTCAAAAGCTGCTGGTTTTCAAACCCATCTTTTTTGCCACTCTCTCTCTCTCTGTTTAGCAGAAGGTCTTAAAACCACACTGATGCCCACAACCAACAGAGTGAACCAGTCACACCACAATCACCCGGACACAAAATGTATAATCACACAATCACAGATCAAACCCTCCCCCATCCTCACTACCCCAAACCCAGCTGGACCATTTTACAAAGCGTAACTGTACAAATCCACAGAAATATATACACAGGCCTCCAAGCACATGAACAAAAAAAAAACAAACAAAAAAACCCTCCCATCCCTTGTTAAGCGACAGCAGCGTACACAGTGGCATCATTGACTAAGGGAGTGTATGAAGCTGGAAGCAGATAGCGCTGGTCCTACAGCCAGCCTGCATAGAGACACATAATCACAGGGCTAGAGGGGGGAACTGGGAGAGCTGGTGCTGAAGCTAGAGATAGCACAGCTAGAGAGTGCACCTTATTTAAAACTAACTGCCTGACCTTTAGTGACATGGTCAACTTAACTGGATCTGGGAAGAGAGGAATACTAGGTTTGGTTTTAAACATGCTGTAATCATCTGTGTATTTTAAACATATGTAAATACAGTAATTGTTTCTTGTTCAAGTGACTGCCTATTTATTGGTACCAGAAAGACACTAATTTGAAAAAACACAGAGATGGAAAAAAAACCTGACTACTTCAACTGAGCCAAGACGCACTGGAAACCCCCCCCCCCCCCCAGTTGCTTCCTCTACTGTTTTGTTTTGACACTGACGCTACTATTCCTCTCTCTCACATGCACTGGCCCCCAGCATCTCCATACCACAGAGAGGGGAGAGTGGAGGAGAAGACAGGATTGAAGAAGGAGGTAAAGGAGGTGCAGAGGAAGGAGAGGGGAGAGGAGGAATAGGTTGGACAGAAACGGGAGGGTTTATTGGGGGCGGCGCGTCGACAGCTCCGGGGTTTTGGGGGTCCTTGGGCTGGTCTGAGGGGCGTCTCCTCTCGGTTGGGGTCGAAGCAGGGCACAGTTTCCCGGGAGGAGGCGAAAAATTCTCCTGAACACGCCGCGGCACCAGCTGGATGTTCACCTTATCGAGAGCCGTGTTCTAGACGTCGACACAAAGGGGGGGGGGGGGGGGGGGGGGTGTCAGATCACACACTCACACAACCCACTGTTTACACAGCAAAGATAATCTGACATCAGTCCTTAGTTTTAGTTCCTCTAAACACACAGGCATGAGGACACATCACCATTTACTCTTCATCCAGAAATCTCTCATAACAAAACTACAACCAGCCAGTGTGTGTGTGTCTCTCTGATACACACACCTGTGTTTATTGGCTTTACTCCTGCAGAGTGACAAAAGTCATGTGCATATGAACATTGACAAATGAAAACACTGAGCATCTTACTGTGATATTTAACACACTTCACTACCAAAACAAAATACTGTCTGCATGCAGAGTGGGGGAGAATGGAGAGGAAAAACACGCCCCAGGGAGACAGAGAGAGAGACAGGCCGTTTATCCCTTCATTACAATCAAAATAAAGCACAATTTTCCATATGGAAATTTGTTCTGCGTTATAATTCATTAAGTTTATCCACTAGTTTGTCCATCACGACACGTTAATGGTATTCTATATATATATATATATATGTTTATCTCTCTATACGGCACATCGTGGTATTTCTACTGGGCGTCTTCTGGTCACTCTCCCCCAAACTTAGATTCGGTTAGACTGTGTTACCGGTCCAGCAATATTAGCAGCATAGCATTGAGTGTTAGTACATACCATTGCTTTGGAGCTAATCAGTGGATAGCAATGCAGGCATATAGGCAAGTAGGAGAGGGAGGAAGCAAAGACTAGTCTTACTGACAGAGCACAGACACACAAAATAAAAATCACACAGTGTAGTACTCAACACAATAACACTGTTTAACCACTGATCTCAGGTCAGGTGTTCCTGTCAGACGCAAACCCGGCAACTGGCGAGACACACCTGACCCAGGGTGAGTATTTAACGGCAAATAAAAGACCAAAGCAGCAGAGACTGGCTAAAATTCAACACCACAGTTCTGTAAAACACTGCAGTTTCTCATTTACCCTATAGCTGTGAGAGAAGTCCGTGAATGAGAGGAGTCAGTAATCCTGTATTCGTATTACGCTAACATGCTAATTACAAAACACACGTATGTTATCAGGCTAAGCGCGATTACAGACACTTCTCACTAGAGAACTCCTCACAAACTAAGAGGCTGCTTAACCACAACAGAATTATACAGCTCTTCGTAAATTTAATACTTTCCCAAGCTCTATGGTAATGTCTGTACCCAAGGATATCTTGATATTTTGATTCGAGTCCCCGCGCAGTCACAGTAAACGGCACTGCAAAATGAGGTTTGACCACATGGTGGCGACAAACCGCTGCTGTGTAGACGATTACCTCCGCACATAAGGCAATAGTTTCACGTTATTGTGACAAAGTTAATTTGTTAAAGTCGGTGTCATGTACTAAATCATTTTGTTGTTTGTAACAGGGCAGATCAAATTGGTCGTGTATTTCAACCGACACCCGAGGCAATTTTTAACCGACAAAGATCAACTTTTTACTTAAAGGAAGAAATTTGTATAGCGTCCTCTCTTAGCACGCAGCCCTCTGAGAGTTTGGCAGTTTGCAGTGACAGCGCTAGCCTCTAAATGATGAGTGAATAGAGGAGAGAAAGCAAAGTCTTCCCTTAACACTTTAAAGTTTAGCATGGCAAACAAAACTGTCAGCCACACACACTCGCAGAACACTAAACACACACACACACACACACACTGAGATTTGACAGCAGTAAGACTGAGGAGTTCACAGACAGACAAACACAGAATGATGGACGGAGGAGAGGACGAAAAGAGGGGGAGAGAGAGAGAGAGAGAGCGAAAGAGAAATGGGAGGGAGGGGGGGCCAAAGTGAACAGGATCCCCCCCATAAAAACCTACGCTAGCCTCTGCTAGCAACGGCATGCACTTTGAGAATACCACAGGGGGCAAAGCAGCAGTGCTGGGGCAAATGCCTCTGAATCAAGAGCCCCAGATTAGATTGGATTAGGATTGAGATTAGGAGTTATTTTGGATCACTGTACGGAGAGTGAGAGAGAGAGAGAGAGTCATACAAATTCTGGTCATTTGTACCCGGCTTTGGTTGCAGGTCTCTCCTGAGGTCGTAGGGGTGTAGGGTGGGGGGTCAGGAGGACAGGGGTTGGGGGGGACAGACGAACAGATCTGCCCTCACAGCTCAAACTGCCAATGAAATGTATATCAGTAAACAGCCAGACACTGTCCCCAATCCCAACACACACTCCTGCTCTGAGGAGCAGTGCAGACTGTACCAGTGTAGACTATAGGAGTGTAGACTGTACCAGTGTAGACTATAGGAGTGCAGACTGTACCAGTGTAGACTATAGGAGTGCAGACTATTGGAGTGTAGACTATAGGAGTGTAGACTGTACCAGTGCATAGGAGTGCAGACTGCTGTACTCCCACAGTGTGAATCTGCTGCCATAGAGAACAGTGAGTTTAGACCTAAAGTCTAAGAATGTACAGTGTCCAGATATAGTCACAGGGCCCTGCAGTGGTAAGATTGGCAACATTCAAAGAGCAACTTCTGTCCTGTGAGTTCATTAAAGGCAGAGCTAAACATTTTAATCTGTCCCTCTCTCCCTCTCTCACCTGGTTTTTATGGTCAGTGAAATGAATGGTGGACACTACAGTGATCTACACACTGTGAAACAATGACTGGTTGCTAGGAAATGCATGACAGCCCATGAGGGTTGCTAGGATACTGGGGAGGGGTGTGGCCTGTTGGGAATGAAGGGACAACATTTCCTGTCGCATCTTGGTGTGACAGGATGTTAGGGCATCCGGAGGAAGTCACATTTACAACACAGACACACACACACACACACACACACACACACACACGTACAGACATACACAAACATACAGACACACAAAGATACACACACACACATACAGACACACACACACACACATTTACGCCTTAATAAACTTGAGACAAGCATATGTTGTCCTGGTCTGGCCTCTCAGGTCAGGAATGACTAATCTGATCTTTAATCTGAAAATTATGTAAGTGAGTATAAACAATACTGTCCACTGACTGAATGGGAACTGCTCCTGTGTGTGTGTGTGTGTGTGTGTGTGTGCGTGCCTGTGTGTGCATGTGTCTCAGTGACTCCAGACAGAGCTGTATCTGATCTTTGTTAAGTCTTTGGAATTAATCTGGTGAGACTACAGCAAAAATATTTGCCTTAAAAAAGTTTTTAAAATGTAAAGGAATAAGTCTCACATCTAACAACAACCTCTAATTCTGATTAATCAGTGCTGAAAATGTGTGTGTGTGTGTGTGTGTGTCTGTGTGTGTGTTCTTACCATAATAACAGACACACCAGCAGTGGTGTTGCTGTGTTTCTGCGCTGTATGGAAGTGCTTCTTCAGTTTACCTGTTACCTCCACCTTCATATTATTTTCCATGGCAACATCCTCCTGCTGCAAAACACACAAACACACATATTTATGCTGACTCTCTCTCTCTCTCTCTCTCACACACATACAGACACACACACACACAAACAAACTTGCACTGTCTTACCTACACACAGACACAGTTGTTCTGTCAAACACTGCCACAAAACACCCGCACAACAAAATTCACGTTAATAAAGCTTGTTCAAACACGGCTGTATCAAGCACTCTTCTACACACACACACACACACACACACACACACACACAGACTTTTACCGTGACCCAGGGATGACACAGTACATCCTCGGCTGTGTATCTGGCCTCTACATTCACCTGCAGCATCCGAGTGATCAGCTCCTACACAAAACACAAACACACTAAGATTAGACCTGTGCACACATACGCGCACACACACACACACACACACACACAAAACACTAAGTTTAGACACATATGCACGCGCGCACACACACACACACTAAGATTAGACCTGTGCACACATACGCACACATACACACACACACACACACACACACACACACACACACAACACTAAGATTAGACACATATGCATGCACACACACACACTTAGATTAGACAGGCATGCACGCACACACACACAAATTAGACACAGACTTTAAATATAACAATAAAAGTGAGGACTTGCTTCAGAGTGGAGGTGCGTGGGGAGGAGGTGGGTTTGTATATGAAAGAGGAGGTGCGTGGGGAGGAGGTGGATTTGTATATGAAAGAGGAGGTGTGTGGGGAGGAGGTGGGTTTGTATATGAAAGAGGAGGTGCGTGGGGAGGAGGTGGGTTAAGATGTGCTGAGGTGGACAGATGTGGGTAGTGAGAGTTGTCTTAGAGGCCTTGAAGGAAATTCTCCTTTTGAACCTCTGTTCAATTTGTCAGTGGCAGTACTGATGATAAGTAGTGGTTGACCGCCCTCTCAGGCATGAAAAAGGTTTGAAATGGTTTATTGTTGTGATTGGGCCACGTGGAAAAATGAACACGTAGTTAATGGCACTCACTCAGTGTAAAATATGTCTAACAGCGGCAAAAGCAACCAGCATACACATCATCCTTATGACGGCATAAAGTCATCAGACTAAACTATGACTACAACATCTGTGACTAAAACTAGACTAAAGTTTAAATCAGGTTCTGCTGACTAAAACCTGACTTAAACCAAGGTAATATAGAAGACTGAGACATAAGAAAAACTAATTACAATTTTCAGTGTCAAGACTAACACCAAAACTAAATTGAAAATTCCTGTGAAAACTGTCACTGTCTTGAAGCTACATGGTGAATAATTGCATTAAAACAAAAGAAAAAGCACATTGCAAGGCACTGTGTCGCAGAAGTAGAGGCAGAGAGAGAGAAGAGTAGGAGAGTGGGAGAGAGAGAGAAAGACAAGTCCTAAAATTACCCACATCAGTCATGTGTTATCTGCCCACACAAGTCAGGAATGACCCAGTCTCCAGATACACACACGCACACACACACGCACGCACGCACACACATACACCACACACACACATACGCACGCACGCACACACACACACACGCACACGCACACACACATACGGAAACAGAACACTAGTAGACGTGGATGTGTTTGACAGAGAAGGAAAGTGGTGGAGTGATTTAAAAAAAAAGAGGAGGCAAGGTGTGTGAGTGTGGGTGAGAGAGAGAGAGAGAGTGTGAGTGTGGGTGAGAGAGAGAGAGTGTGAGTGTGGGTGAGAGAGAGAGAGTGTGAGTGTGGGTGAGAGAGAGAGAGAGAGAGAGAGAGTGTGTGAGTGAGTGTGGGTGAGAGAGAGAGAGAGTGTGAGCGTATGAGTGTGGGTGAGAGAGAGAGAGAGAGAGAGAGACGGAGAGTGTGTGAGTGTGGGTGAGAGAGAGAGAGAGTGTGTGAGTGTGTGCGTGTGTGTGTTGTATACTTTAGCAGAGTCAGTGATGTTGTCCCAGTAGGGGGCAGGGAAGTCCAGCCGTCCCAGTAGAATCTGGTCAAACAGGTCATCCTGAAGGTTATTCTCACTGTAGATGACAACACCACACACCTGTTAATACACACCCACACACTCTCTCCCATCGCCACAAGCCTGTTACACACAACACGCACACACACACATACACATACACACGTGCATGGACACAAGTGCACATGAACACACACACACACACACCTACACGCACACACACCCTTGATTTGGCATAACTATTCAAGGGCAGATGAAAGAGAAAGCTTAGAGAAGATTAAGCAGCAGGGTGGTTGGTGTGTGTGTGTGTGTGTGTGTGTGTGTGTGTGTGTGCGTGTTTGTGGCCTGGGTCTGTACAGAGACTATAGTGATACGTATTCAGGTAATAATGTGGGCGTGTATGTATATGTATGTACCTGCGGAAAGGGGGGAAACCACACAGGAGAATGTAGGTGATGACTCCTGCCGCCCAAATGTCCACCTTCAGCCCGTAACTATGACAACCAGCACAGGTTAAAAAAAAAAACACGTTGGGAAGGTCAGGTAACCATACAGAAAAAGTCCTCTTAGTCTCACACAGACACACACAGACACACAACTCAAAGCTGTGCAGGTTTATCCATACAACATTAAAACATGTTCTGCCACACACAAACAAAGAGAAATAACAGAATAACAGTAACAACAGTAGCACCAGTAAAAGCTTGAGTTGCAGTGTTGTTATGGAAACATTTTCTAAAATTGTAACAGTTATGATCTGTAACAGTGTTACAGTGCAGTGGTCAGATAACATTACAGCGGTAGAGGAGTCTGTGCTATGGTAAACAACAGAATTTCCTGCTGTCTGAGATAGTCATGATCCTGTCTGTGAACTGGAGAGGTCGGTAACAGGGTCCAGAGTGAGTAACTCAGGCCTGGGGTGTCTCTGCTCTTACCCAGACTCAGCGATGATTTCGGGGGCCACGTACGTGGGCGTCCCACACACGGTGTACAACGGCCCCTCCACCACTGTGGCCAGGCCAAAATCACCAAGCTTCAGAGACTTCGTACCATCTGGATACTCACACACCTTAGGGCAAACACACACACACACACACACGCACACACACAAACACAGAGTCAGACACCACCTTTGTCTGCGGACTGGTTTGCCAGAGGGTTCTACCACCATAGGGAGTTGTCTTACTATTAGGGCAGAGGAGGGTTTTTTTGACTGGCTTGGTGACGTTTACACTAAACATAAAGGTCACCACCACAGGCCCCTTACCGTCCCCAATAAACACGGTGTATATCACCTACGTTCATTTAACTGGGTAAAAGAATGTAATCTAACTGACACTCAGAGTTGGTGTGTGTGTGTATGTGCGCATGTGTGCGTGTGTGTGAATGAAGGCATTGGGAGTGTGTATACCAGCAGGTTCTCTGGTTTAATGTCTCTGTGCACGATGCTCATGCGATGCAGGTATTTGAGTGCTCCAGCCAGGTTAAACACCATAGCGCTGGCATCCCGCTCTGTGTACTTAGTGGACGAGGTGATGGCATCAAACAGATCTCCACCCTGTGCAGGAAAAAAACACACCACAGAACAATGCAGTCAGCAGAACAAACCAAAACAGGAAACATAAAGGAGTACTGACTGCAGGGCCCTGTGTCTGTGGAGTGTTCAGAATGTAACAGGCAGTGGTTGTCATGGAGATTTTAAGTTCTGATAGTTCGGATTGCCTGGAGTTGCCATGGAGACGCAGTTCTAATTCTGGGCAACATTCTGATTCAGGAAGGCTACCATGGGAGTATGGAGTTATATATCTGTAAAGTCCTCTGCTTGTGATACAAAGTTATGATCATGTCAGGCACACAGAGTAGTGAGTGCAGCAGAGATGTGAAGTTCTGGCTGTGAGATTGGTTGCCGTGGAAACATAGAGCGTTCTCATTGTGACACTTCTGTGAAGTATTCTGATTGTGACAGAGATCACGAAATTCTGATTACGAAAACGGTTGCCATGGAGATGGTTGCTGCGAAGTACCTTGACCAGCTCCATCACCAGGTAGAGCTCGCTGGGCGTGTCCACCTCCTCAATCAGCATGATGATGTTGGGGTGTTTGACCCGCCTCAGCACCGCCACCTCATTCTCTATCAGGTGCTCCTGTTCAAATACAAGTGTCAATCAAACACCTTTAACAAATCAAAAAGCCTTAACACTCTGCAGCAATCACACAAACCAAACATGTTTTAGAGAAATGTGAGAATAGCAAAGGCTTCGTCTGAGTAACGTCGTAAAAACGTGTTGTCTGTGCAGGTTCTCTCACTCTCAGCTGTGGTCAATAAAACCAGCAGGGCCAGGAAAACTCCTACTGTTCCAATTAACACTTATTGGATTGTCCAAAGTGCTAGAATGTTCTGTGCTTTTCTGAGTAGTTCCTAAGCTACATCCTTTGGGGGACACTAAAGGAAACAGGAAAACCATTCCCTCAGTTTGAGTCGTGATGATTCCGGCTCTGTGGGTGTTTGGTTTGTTACGGCTATGACTTCAGCTGACAGAAAACTCAATACCATATATCAGAGGAAAAGCTGAGAGATTCAGTCGTGGGACGGCCTGAGTAAAATGAGTATCGACTCCGTGTGAGTGAGGGAAGAGTCCATTTTCATCCAAAGGTCAGTATGAATGCTGGAGCATTCCCACTAAGCATTCCCAGTGAATTAAGGGCGGTAATGAATAAAATATGCTCTCCTCCTCCAACGTGAGATAAACCAGATTACACAGATCAAACCTGCAGGTCATTACACATCTTAATGGGTCATGAATAATTCATAAATCAATAAACAGTCCCTGCCCACGAGGGGGACAGAGTCAGACTCACTTTGCCTCTGCATTTGGCCTTGTCGATAATCTTCAGCGCAAACTCCTTACCAGAGGATCTGGCACGCGAGAGAGAAAGAGAGAGAGAGAGAGAGGGTGGTTCAGCATAACAGACTGTTCACTCTGTCTGAGACCTCCCTGTTGGACTGTTCACCCTGTCTGAGACCTCCCTGTTGGACTGTTCACTCTGTCTGAGACCTCACTTTTAGACTGTTCACTCTATCTGAGAATTCACGGTTAGACTGTTCACTCTATCTGAGAATTCACGGTTAGACTGTTCACTCTATCTGAGAATTCACAGTCAATGTGTTAACTAAATTCTCCTTACCTGAGAATTCATGACCCGGACGTACTGGTTGTATTGTCATAATACTCAATCAATGCAACATTCAAAGTCATCCAAACAAAACTGCACTACAAAATGAGTCCGTAAACAATAAAGAGATTAAACACACACAGTATCTCTGACAGGGTCAATATCTCAGCGGTCCGTTTCCTTAATCTGCTCTGATTGGTTGAAATTACATTTACATTTTACATTTATTCATTTTTACAGACGCTTTTATCCAAAGCGACGTCCAATACAGACAGAGAACAAAACCAATCAAATAAGCACTGAGGAGCGGATTGTTGCGCAAGTGCCACCGCTAAGTTCATTATCAGACTAGACACACGTAGATAAAGGAAAAGAACAGAGTGATCTAAACCAGCGTTTATCAAACTCCGGTCCGCGGGCCGGCGGCGGGGTGGAGCGAGGAAACTGCCAGGTCCCGGCCCCCTCGACTGAACCTCTCACTTTGAAAATATTAACAATTGTAAGTGCCGGTCCGCAGAGCCCTGCCGCTGCGTCACTCAAATTATGCTGGGTGCTTCTGTCACTCCCCAGGTGAAAATGGTCACATTTTATTCAAGACTCTAGGATGTTAAGCATTCCAGCCCGTGAGAACTTGCTTAAAATGTTACTATTTTCACCTGGCCAGTGACAGAAGCACCGGGCATAATTTGACTGGCGCAGTGGGGGGTTTTGCAGACTGGCAGTTCCCTGTCGCGGGCCGGCGTGTCGTAGTTTGAGAAACACTGATCTAAACTGTCCTGTGCTGAGTATCTCAGTACTAGACTGATCTACATCATAAAGAGAGTCAGTGCCCATAGGTCAGTATAGGCAGAAGGTTTTTGTCTAAGATCAGACAGGAGTCAGAGAGCATGGTGTCGTGATTACCATGGTAACCCTTATGTTAACTTAACAGTAACTTGATGCAGCTATTTAAAGATCAAGTATTAAATTCTCATTGGATCCCTCTAACGTTTACAATTATGTAAATGATGTTAAATTTGAAACATTTAACAAGACTCACCGCTCAACACACTCCTTCACCACAGCAAAATTCCCATCTCCGATAACTTTACCAACTTTATATTTCTCCAAGATAGAGGAACTGGTTGGGTTTCTGTTGCCGTTAACTGCAAGAATTACAAAAACAGAAAAAAATGACACTGTGAAATATGATTGAAAGTAGAATGATTGACTGTAACTGTTTCATGGAGCATTGTTCACGGATCGATCGAGTGCTTAGACCAATCCTTATGACAGTGCAATCCTTATGACAGTGCACCAGTGCAGACCGGTGTGCTGGATGTGCCAAAATGCCTGTCTGTTGGTTGGCAGTGGAGATGGTGACTGATACTGTATTTACTGAGAGAAAAACAAACCAAGGTCACAGCATAGCAGCCCCGCTGAGCGTAGCAGTTCACAGGTGTACCTCTGTGTCATACTGGGCACCTGTGTGTGTGTGTGTGTGTGTCAGAATGTGTGAGTGTGAGTGCAAGTGTGCGTGGGTATAAGTGTGTGCGTGTGTTTGTGAGTGTGCGTGTGTGTGTATGGGGGTGTGGGTGTGTGTGTGTGTGTGTTAGCTGGCATTAGACCAGCACGTATAAGCAGTTTTGAGTGGCCTGGAGTGTTCTGAATTTAGAGACACATGAGCAAGAGTAAGGTGAGAGAGAGAGAGAGAGAGAGAGAGAGAGAGAGAAAGGGAGGGAGGGAGGGAGGGAGAGAGAGAGAGAGAGGCACTTACCCTCAGGGTTCATATTGTTAGCGTGTTGCGGAGGTTGCTCTGAGGAGCCGTTCACATTGGTAGCAGAGGAGTGATGGGCAGGAATCTAAAAGAAAGACAACAGAGAGAGAGAAAGAGAGAGAGAGAGAGAGAGAGAGAGAGAGAGAGAGAGAGAGAGAGAGAGAGAGAGAGAGAGAAAGAGGGAGAAAGAGAGAGAGACAGAGAGAGAGAGATCCATAAGCCATGGGTGACTTTAAATAATATCCTTGTCCCTGATACACAAACAGAGCAGATTCATAGTTATAAGCACTAACAGTAGGCATAATGCATGAAAGCTTTCTCATTTGTAAGACACACTGATGTCACTCAGGTGAAGCCTGATCATGTTGATTATAACTGTCTCACTACTGCAGAGGACTGGACTACGTCCCCTTGACAAATCAATGGCAGTATGAATCAGTGGAACTTTATGAATTGAAATAACAGCATATGGACTTAAGGAATGATAAGCTAGCCTCAACCCTTATGGAGACTTGGAGCAGTAAGATGATGAAGGTTAATTCTATATTCTACATGCTGGCATGATTTGGCAGAATGAAGCTAATGTGTGTATTAGAGTACATGTTTAGCAATAGCTGTGTAGTAATGAGGGCAAGAGCTATAGAGAGAGACCCAATAATGAGAAATAAAATGACAGCATTTTTAAACTTTAAATGTATAACTTAGGCACTACTGCACTGAACTGGCAGACCCAGGTCCTGAGAGACACTGTATTGCCTGGTTTCTACAACCTGAAATCCTCTCAGGTAAGTAATGAGAGCTAAGGGGCCCTGGATTCTGGATTGTGAACCAGATTTGAGTCTCTTGGGAGCCTAGAAGACCAGTTAGGTATGCTGTAAACCTGCAATAAACAGTCGCCCTTCAGGACCTGGGTTGAGACGTGCTTCTACAGAGAAGCAATGCTTGGTAGTACCTTGAGTGCTGGGCGGAAAGGGTCTCCCATCCGCTTGTTGCAACTAAACTAAAAGCAAGTGGGAAGATATTTATATAACCAGTCGGATGATGATGCATAGAGTAACAGCTCTGCCCTTCTCTCTAAAGAACAAGGTGTGAAAAACATTTATGACAGAGAGATCCCGCTGGGGCACTTTCAGTCACACGCTCTCCCTTTCCGAGAGGGCCGCAACGACGGGAAAAAGGACAATGAATAATTTGGTGAGACCTGCTTCACTCCATAGATCTCTGAGAGGGCGATGTTCTCCCCTCTGTTCATCTCAGCGTCTTTTTGGAGTCTTTCACAGGGCGTCTCTGACATTCTGATTTCCATTAACAGACACTGCTGTGTAATTTAGCAGTGACGTACTTCATCCAGCAGAAATGAGCGTTTTCAGAGTGAGTAATTTCCAACAGCTCCAGACAGCTGACCTGGCCTTTCCTTGAATCCGCTCTGTGTGTGTGTGTGTTTTATCAGAAATGTTTTTATTCCTGTTCATAAATGCAGATGTTTTTGTTTTTCCCCTTGAAGGTAGTGGTGTGAACCTCCCCCCCCCCCCCCCCCCCCCCCCCCCCAAAACTTGTCCTGGCTAATGGACTACTGGCTTGAACCTTTACTGTAGCAGTAAAGCCATCTTACTCCCTACCCTTAGGTTGGTGCCGGGAGGCCAGCACAGGGTGAATCAGATACATATATCCAGTCAGAACCTTGTAACACACGGTAAAATGAATAAAATTTAATTCATGTTACAATGTAACAGTAGCATGAAGTATCAAATCAGTCAACCAATCAGTTAATCAACTGAAAGAACACCTCACTCCTGAACTAGAACCTGAATCTGATTGGACAAAAGTTACACCAGTGAAACTTACCTTGAAGTTGCGCATGCTTCGGGGGCTGGTGGGGGAGGGGCTAGAGGACTTGGTGGATTTGGGCGTGGTCATCTGGCTGCTGGAGATGCCGTTCACTGTGGGAGGTAACCGTGACATATTTTTTCACGGGCTTATGGCATCATATCATTTTAAACTACGAGTTCAAAATGTTTTACAGTCAGTTAAAATTTCAGTGACAGTTTTCCCAGCAATAGAGACAAAAACTAAACGTCTCTGAACACTTATTCACTGCCCCTGTCAGTTTCTATTCAGTGAGAACTGCCAGCAGTCAATCATAATGACAGTGAAAGGTAAAATAAAAAATAGAATTTTTTTATGTCTGTTTATGTCCGAGGGGCTTTTCATGAAGCAATGGAAAACTGGTATCATTTTGCCAGTGAAAAGGTTCTAAGTTCACACTGAGAGAACCAGTCTCCTTGGTGTTTAGAATGGACTACAGTTCTCACATGGATCCTCTGATTGCACCCTGCCATCACGGCAGCTCTGTGTCAAAGCCGACAGCGTCAGCATTTAAGAGCACATCATCTTAACCACACGAGATATGTAACAAACACACATCAGCTTTGGACCTGTGTCCTCAGACTAACTCTCATCCACAACACACCTGCCTCTCACAGAGGGATGCGTTGGAACAGAAAAGAATAGGAAGTCAAAATAAAGACAGCGTGATATAATATGGAACAGCTTTCTCTCTCCTTACACACACACACACACACACACACCTCCAAACCAAACTGGTTCATTCTAGATTAAGCAGTAGTCCCATACACACCAGCACAGCGTGTTCACTGTTAACATAAATAAGAGGTCTAATTTAAAGGTGATGTGTCCACTACATTCATTGCAGTCAGGGGTAAAATATGTGTGAGAGTAGAAAGGTTATCTTCACTCAGGGAGTCCCAACAAAGCCTTTCAGACAGACGAAGTCTCTATCTGCTGTAGTTTTAATGGATGCAGCCCTGCTGGAAGAGCTTGTCTGCGTGTGTGTGTGTGTGTGTGTGTGTGTGGACACAGTCAGAGGGCACAGCTAGGACACTGTACCCAGGTGTCACCCTAAACAGCCGTCCTGATCTGGGCGCAGGCCCTAAAAGGATAACACGGAGCGGATTTGACGACATCTCCTCCAGGGCATATCGAACAGGCTGCACGTTCCTTTAAACGACTGGGTTTTTAACAGTCAGAGGTCGTAATGACCGCAACCTTTAGGCAGCTTGTTAAGCCCTCTTTCTCTGTCTTCAGGTTAAAATATAAGGTAGTGAAGCCATAGCTATAAAATCAACAGTCAAGAGACTCACTGAACCAAGATGCTTTGTACGGCCAGTGTGCGTTTTTGGTCTAAGCATAGGCTTCTTTAGAAGAACAAAAACAGAGAGAGAGAAAGAGAGAAATTCTGCTTTGACTCTTCGGTCAGTCAGGGACTGAGAGGAAAGAGACTTCAGATGTTTCAGCAGGTCCTTCAGGTCACCCTCCAGGTAAAATAGAACGTGTCAGGTGGCATCAGACACACGGCAGGGGTGCGGAAGGAAAAATTCTAGGAAAAGCCAATCCGATCGCACCGGATCTGTTGACTTTCCTAGACACACGTGCTACTAGGTATGATGGGGCAGCATCCCTTGGCACTGGAGGGGGGTGGGGGGAGTCAGATCGAATTATCCAATCACAGACAATACAGCAAGACAGTGGAACCTGCCCTGGGTTTGAATACACTGCACGACTTTGGGTAGATTAGCTGCATGTTTGTCAGAGTCTGGACTGCGGCCAGTCAGTCGACAGGCTTTAGGGCTAAACAGAGCTGCACGTGGAGGAGGTGCACTGGGAGGAGGTGCTGTGGTAGAGTGCTCTTAGCCTGATTGAATGCAACAGCGAGGAGGTCAAGAGTCAGAGGCAGCATGCTCTACAGAGAGCAGGAGTGGACAGCGATCCACGTTCGCCTCTCCTCGCCGCCAAACGCATTCCATTAACAGGACGGTTCCGGAACTCCGCCAACATTCTATCACTCTCTTTAGAACTCATACGTATGCATCACTGCAAACCTGTGGGGAGCAGGAGACCACACAGTGAAAGACCGGGGTAGGTTATGTAACACGCACCAGGTGCTGGAGAGTTATAAAGCGTATTATGGACACATGAAGGACCCTCACCTTCTACTGCTTTTATGTGGAAATGTAATAAAATAATAATGATGATGATAATAGTGACCTGGGGATTTGACAGGAGACTGACTGCTGGTGGAATAGTGCCCCGTCGCTCTTCTCACTGTGTGGACAGAGAACAGAGAGAGACAGAAAGAGAAATGAGTCAAAAGAAACACACACAGATACAAATAAATCAGTGACACGTTTTTTTGTTTGTTTATTTTTGTTTTTTTGTTTTTCTAATTCATGCTGCCAAAATGATGCCAGAATCCTGACAGGCAGAGTTTGTAAAACACTCATCGCTCTTATCCTCCTACACATTTTATCAAAACAGTGAGGCGTGACTTCAGCTCACAGGCACAAATCACCAAAAAGAACCACCTCCATCCCACCCCCCCAAAAAAACAAAGAGTTATAAAGGAGAGCATTGACCTGACTCAGTGTGCCATTACTGTGAACAGACAGAGAAAGAGAGAGAGAAAGAGAGAGAGAGAAAGAGAGAGAGAGAGAGAGAGAGACAGAGAGAGAACACCAGACCAGACATCAGAAATCAAAAAGATCCAACGAGATCTCTGCAGGTACAACCATTTTTTTCATTTCACTACAAAATTAATCCAATCCCAGTGCTTCCCTAATATCCACCAACCGTTACATCACCACCACGGGGCCTTCACTGCAGAGTTTTAATGCATTCGTGTACGAAATGCTTATTAATAAATGGATTGGCCAAAAGCACATTACATCATACACGTGATGGTCAAAACCATGCGTCAAGTTCTTCTCACAGCGGAGCACCTCTGCTGACACAAGCTCTCCCCCAAGTCAGAGGCTGTGTCTGGCACTGACACTGAACCCACCGATGCCTCTGCATCTCTCCACTTTAACACTCATTCAGCGGAGAGGCTGA
>NC_044505.1:2157500-2202500 GCF_902362185.1 Chanos chanos
TACACAGCACATTCCACAGTCTAAACAAAACACAAGGCCAAGCCATTTACTTCATTAGAAAACCGATCAGAAGCCAAGGTTGTGTTTGTGTGTGTGTGTGTGTGTGTGTGTGTGTGTGTCTGTCTACATTATGTTCTTGTGGACCAAACGCGCCCCAGATGATATAAATATGGGTTTTGGGTTAGGATTAGGATTAGGTTGTCAGTCTTCAGTTAGAATAACAGAAAAGTCAATCAGAAGTCTCCACTAAGGTAAATGCATCCTGTAGACCAAGTTAAAGGCCGACCTTTCAGCGTACAATCTCTTTACCCACAGCCAAATCACCGTAAACAGTTAGCACGTGCTCCCGGCTTCACTGTGTTTAATTATTCAAACGGACAATCTTTAAAGGGTGTGAAGCATCCACTGTGTCTGGTCATTTCGCTCTAACCCAGAGTGATCTATAGGACATCTCTCTCTGTGTCTGATCACACTGATCTGGAGCAGGCACTGGGGTCACTGGGGTCAAACATCCATTGCTGTTATACAGTCTAAAACGCACGTTGCCAGGAGGCGCTGCCTGTGACTGAGACATATGGCCGCAGTTGTTGGCAGGGTCGCAGTGAAAGACCAAAAACCCTGGAGAGAGTGTTAGACGCATTCCTAAGACGCTTGAAGACTCTGACGTGAGGCCAGACCAGATCCCCTCTGAACACAAAGAGGCATCATATTGAACTTGAAACAAATTAACATCTCAAAGATCTGGTCTGATTCACAGTCTGTGAAAGCCTAGGGCTACAGCGGTATAGAAATTTCCTTACCGCAAATGCCACCTTGAGGTAATATTACAACTTTTTTCTTGAAATATTATTGCTTTATTCTCATTAAATTACAACTTTTTATTCTCGTAATATTATTATTTTTTTTCTGTTACGACTTTATTCTCGTGATATCACAACCTCATTCTCAAAATCTCAGAATTCTTTTTTCCTCAGTGTAGCCCTAATACTCCGTCATACATGTCTGTCTTGTCAGTTAATGGAACTTGGCAGGATGTTGGCAGTTCCAGTTATTCACTAATTTTCGACACCAGGATTTCTTAACTTAAGAGCTCAGGTCTGAGATAGGACAGGACACAGCCATGAGTTTAGGAATTGCTTCTGTAATAGGAAGATAGGATTTCTCCTATCTTTGAAACTTAAATTAAGATAGGACAAGCAGTTAGGATATTCTTCTGTAATGAAGCCCCAGACTCACAAACCGCTTCTCCTCAGCGTTAGTCCTCTCGACTGATTTGATTGGTCAGTCGACCAGAAGGTTACAATGACGTGACGCGCTTGCTAAATGTTATGTGTATTCTCAGCGCAGAGGTCTGGGCATTTTAGAATCGTTTTCTCATTCTCGTGTGGAGAGATGTAAAAAAAAAACAAAAAAAAAAAAGAATCGTACACTGTAGACGTAGTTCTTTTCAAAACTGACAGAACAAAGTGAGCATTTCGAAAATATCCCGATATGCGTAGACAAGGCCACAGACCAAGCCATAAGCTACATGAGGATGTCAGAGCTCTCAGATAAGGGGGAAAAAAAGCAGTCGTAACGGTAATGGCGATGATGGGCTCAACACCGCGGTGTACCTCCTATTACCGCGGTATGGCGGTGATGCGGTTACAGTTGCAGCCCTATTAAAGCTAGAATGATTTCATAATTTCTCAGGAAACATGACGTCACGAACAGGCCGAATTACAGTAGACGGGTCATCAAAAGATAAACAACTGGACAACACATATCAGTTCACTTTATTTTCAACTCCATCACTTCAGGAAAGACTTTAAGACTTATGAAAAGAGAATATAACGTTAACGTCATTACACATACTTATTTCACAGCACTGAGATAAGTGAAAGTGAACGCTACTTCACTCTGTTTAACTTGAGACTACACTCTGATTACTCGAGTCTGTGCACTATGCCGTGCTGGTCTGCCAGGACAAACACATTATATTCCCCAGCGTTTTGGCTTCATAGGAATATACTGCTTCAGCTGGCTCCTCCCATATGAAGAGGGGATCATTTGCTCATCCACACAGACCTCCTCATCCACAGGGATGTTCCTGAAGCTGTTGAGTGGGGCATCGAGAAGGGGTCTCACCTTGTAGAGCTTATTTCCCCCCTCCCCGGTACACGATGATCGTTGTTGAGAAAATGGAAGAATTGCTTAATTTTCTCCCAGCGATTGAGAGACATGGTGCCCGCGACACTCTCCGCCCTTGTTTTGTGGTTCCAGTGCAGCCTCGTATTGGGTAACCCACAGATGGACATGTCAAAGCAAATGCCAATGAACTGCTCTAGCTCTTCAAGGGTCACCTTCAGTGGTTTCGTAATATCACACTTAAGGGCATATAGATTAGTTTGCTCCACAATGTCCTCCAAGGTTTCTCTGAGAAGAAGATGGCGGAATTATTCTATAGGCTCTGATAATCCCGTTGACTCTGGAAGCGAGCCTTTCCATTGTGGAACTAGGGCAGTGGTTTTCTTTGTCAGCCAGTTAAGGTTTTTCACCTTTGTGAACTCTGGTGGTTCACTGGTCCACCTGATGAAAGGAATAACACTGTTAATATATACATAGGAAGGACAATATATATTAATGTATTAATATATTATTTTGGGTCATTCACTTCTCACCTTCACCCAAAACATGTAACTTGTTCTCTCACTGAAATACACCTATGTACCAGGGTCTTCCATAGCCGGTAATTACCGGGTTTTTATTGCCAGGTAAAATATATATATATATAAAAAAGATCAATTAAAAACTTGCCGGTCAAAATGTCTGGTAATAATGCTCATACAAAACATAGCTATAACAAATCGAATTAAGATGGCGCTGCAAAGTCGTCTGGAGGAGGAGAGAGTGACGCGGCTTAGGCGTATTGCAGGCTGCAAAGACGCTGGACACGTTTGATTTCAAGTCGGCAGCGGAGGACTTTGCCGATATGAAAACAGGAGAAAATAAAATGTTATCTGGTAGCCTATAGGCTACATTTGATGCCACGTAGGCTAAAGACGTCATAGGTTACAGATGTGTCGTAATAGCCTACATTTTAGAAGCTAATGTTTGTTCAGTCGTAACTGTTCGTTTTGCTTAATTGTTACTGTTCATTAAATAGTCAAACTGATTTGAGGTCGTTGTCATGCTTTCATCAACCTAGGTGTACATTATACTTGCATTTGTTACATAGACTGTTACTGAAATGTGACCCGTATGTTTCACATTTGTCCGGTAAAATAAATTCTTTCCGGACACCAGACCGGCAAAAAGAAAATCCTAGCGGAAACCCTGACTGACATCACAGACATATAACCACTGCCTCACGTTTAAATTTTGGGCAGAGCAAGGGGATGAACTGACCTGCCTTCACCTAAATTATGCAATAAAATGTCTCCACAAATGTGGCGCATACACACACACACACTCACTCTTTCTCGCTCTCTCTCTCTCTCTTTCTCTCTCACACACACACACACACACACCTTACACTTCCTAAAACCTCTACCTGTCTCCTCTGGTTCTGGTTCTGACTCATCCAGGTTCACGTCAGTGTCATTCTCCTCATCACTGCAGACCAGCTCGTCCTCACTCTCGTCCGGCGGAAGGGCGACTAACATCGTCCTCTTCCCCTTCCCACTCTCACAGAAAACGGATGCATCCATCTTCTACGGATCAAAACAGAGTGTGTAAGATGACTATATGGTTAGGGGGAAAAAAAAACAAAAACACAAAATACAGCTTACAGTTCCAATTACCATATTATCTGGGCCATATTTCACAGTTTATTTGCAAACATTTACAACATCTTATAAGACTACAAAATGTCTAAAATGACAAGCACAAATATAAATAAGTTGTTTTTTTTTTTACTTCAAAATGGTATCAAAAGTTGTAAATATATTCCTAGAGTATCCTAGTGTTATGTACACCTATTACATTCCAGTCAGTTGAATGGACACACTTCAGTTAGGCTACATATTTGCATGTTGTTGCCATATAGCAGCAACTGCATGTTACCATTTTACAAAAAACTCGTTACATCTAAGCTTGTTTTAATGACAAATTAAATGTTTACGTACCACAGATAGTGTGTTTCCATTTTTTTCCTCGAGGACTTCTGTGTAAATACTGAGCACGTGCCTGCTGAAAAGGGCGTCACGCGTCTACTGAAAAGGAGAGCGCTACAAGCATTTCCTGGTCATGTGACCTGACTTTTTTTTTCCATTTCAAAATAAATGTCCCCCTTTTCACAAATAAGCAAGAAAGCATAGGTGTTATGGTACTGCCTGTTAGAAAACGCGAAATAAATTAATTGTTGCCATATGACAATAAAAGCGAAACACAAGGGAGAGTAATCGACTTTTTGCATTTAATGGCTGACATCGAGTGAAAAAGAGAGACAGACGGAAAACACCGTTTACTACTCATTGGGCCTATTTGAGTCTGTCGGAACTGACAGAACTGAAACGATACTACCGTCACTGTATGACACTTCGTCCATAAAGCTGAGGGTAAAAGACTCCTGTACTTTTCCACGCCGTTATCACTGCAGTAACCTCAGGGACAGCTCCGCGAAACGCTGACACAGTCAATCCATTTTCCCCGTGAACGGGCGTCTCATGCCATCAGCACAATGAGAGAGGACGTCTCTAACAGCGGTCATCAGACAGCGAGATATTACATTTAATGAAGGTTACCGCTATGTCACCTCTATCTCCTCGGATAAAAAGGGCGGCACTTTTTCCACTTCTAGCGTCTGCCTGTGTTAAATATAAGACTACGTTTATTCGTTAAGCAGAGGCGCTCGTCCACAGAGACAGAGAAAAGGTCTCGCAAGCGCGAATTTTAATAAGAGCAAACGATTGTTCTACAAGTCTGTGAGATAACTTCAGTGCTTATACTAAACGAATATGACAGACACGTTGGGATAAACTGGTACTGATGTACCCTAATACCCGGGAGAGGGGCAGGTCTTACTTGTCCTGGGAGGTGAGAACGGGAGGGAGACCGAGGAGTGGAGTGACGAAGCAGTTGTAAATGTTTCTGTTGTTGTTTTTGTTTGGTTGAGTTTTTTTGTTTGTTTGTTTGTTTGTTTTTGTTTTTTACAAACAGGGGAAACAGCCAGAATTCTTCATTTTTTTTCCTGTCAGAAAATGCATCCAGGACTGGAGTTATAAACACACTTAAATTGTTACTAAATTTGTTTCCTTCAAAGCCCTTGGGAGGAACCACAGCCGTCCAAAAATGACAGAGAAAAGGCTGTCCATCTATCCTGAATCAAACTGTTGGAGATCCATAAAGCTCAAGAAGAGTAAACAATACTGGAGACACAGTTTTCTTTTCCTGCAGTGCCAAAACATTAATATACCAGACAATTTAAAAAAAAACAAGAGAGTAAATTAACTCATTCTAGAGACAAACAGATGACTGAATTTTCTTTTCTTTTTTTTCCTTCTTCTTTAGACTTAGCTCCCACAGCTGAGAAACACATGAAAGCAAACTGAGTACAGTACACTGCCCTAACCGTGATGGAATTAAAGACCATACTGCCAAATTTCTCATGTTTTCTTTTTTTCCCTTTTTTTTTTTCCTTTAAATTGCCAATAGCACTGAGCCAAGCAGAATGCTGGGCCGGGAAGAGAATGTGGTTAAACCCAGAGAGACTCTTCAAGTGTGGAACGTCAAATGTTTTTCATAACAGCATGTGTGCTTGTGTGTGTGTGTGTGCGTGTGCGCGTGCGTGTTCGTGCCTGTGTGTGTGTGTGAGTGTGTGCGCGTATGTGTGTGTGTGTGTGTGTAAAGATGGAGAGATTGCAGGCAGGGGGATAATCTCTTGGTTTATGAGAGCGGTCAGTCACTTGGCGGCAGTGTAGCAGAGTCAGTTCAGGGGAAACATCAGAGAGAGTGAATTTGACTGAACAACCACAGTAGCCGAGACAATCCGACAAGCACAATTACCCTTAACAACACGCATTTAAACCACTGCATCCATTTTTACCCGGCACTTGTTGAACTGCATTAGTATGATTAGTGTAGGATGAAATTATGAATTACCCTGTGGGACACTTCAGTGGCTGCAGTAATGAGGTACTCAAATATAAAACTGTTACAGTTTGATTATATTCTAGTAATATATATATATATATATATATATATATATATATATATATATATATATAATTTTTACTATATATTTAGAGACTGTAAAAACAGAGACATGCATCTTAAAACAAAAAAAAGAGAACGAAAGAGAAGGAGTGAGTAAGAGATTTAAACTTGAATCTTCAGAAGGCCCATATAAATTATGAAAGGACTTCCAAACGGATTCACTGGAGGCTTGGGAGAAACAAACTCTGATAGCGCTGAACGGACTGCTATTAAGTCCCTAAAATAGCCTGAACCATCAGGACCAGCGTGTGCAAAACTGGAGTCCGCATTCAAGTTCAAACTCTGACCCTGATCTACGAGAAACAGAACAGAAAAATCCCCCCAAAAAAGGGACAGGCTCAACTTCAGAACAGGCCTGATGAAAGACATCCAAATGCATTTGGATACCAAGCTACGTACTTGAATAAAGTTTAGGCCTGTCTCTGTTAGTGATCCATGTTATTTTAAAACCCCATGAAAAAGCCGTGATTAGGGGTTTTATTTCAGACCTTGAGGTTGCAAAGCAAAGCCGTGTAAAATAACTCTATACACACACACACACACACACAGGAGAGAGAGAGTCAGCCTGATGGCTGTAATAACGGGCTAAACTCCTCGCGACAACCCTTGTCTCATTTGGGTGACGGTAATTAGGGGTAGGAAGGGCGGGACGGCTCCTGCTGCGATGTACAGAGTGAAGGACAAAAGAGGGATAGAAAAAGAAAAGGTTGGGTGGTGGGAGGGGGAGGAGAGGAGATGTGGAGTCTGCTGCTTTGGGCAAGATTTCGTGCGCTTAGAATTTCATAGCGTAAAACAGAATAAGGCAGTTGTGATAACGATTCACCTTGGCACTATAACCCGTGGTGCTGATTAGCAGCTCTCTATATGGGTTCGATTTTGGCAGGTAGAGGCTTCACTTACTGTGTATTACAATACACACGGGATAAGTGCTTTGCTGGCGTACTCACAGCGCGCTAGCATCTCTTTAAGAAGTTGCACTGGATTAGCCTCTCTGTTTAAATGCTGCAGAGACAGGTTTTCCGCAAAGCAGCACATTTGTTGTGGATTATTCCCAAAGCTGCTCAGTTCTGCGTGCTAAACAAACAGGCTTTGATGGTTATAGGCAGCAGCAAAATGTGAGCAACGAGCAAATTAAACCAGTCATTAGCTAGCTCCGGCGCATGTATGATTAGCGCTAATGGGCTGTTAGCTTTCTTTCTGGTCAGCTCGGATGCCAAACAGGCTGTAATTCATCGTAGCGAGACGCTGATTGAACAGTCAGTGTGTGTGTGAGAATTAGGCTTTGGAAACTCAACAGCCATGAAAAAAGAGGTGTAAAAATCTCGGGAAAAGAGAGACACGCTCTACTCACTGACGATACAGTTAATGCCAGCATTAATTTCGGGCATCATAGAAGAAAGAAGAAGTACTTTATTTGTCACACAAACACTGAGCAGTGAAATGCAGCCTCTGCATTTAACCCATCCTAACACAAGTGAGAACACACACACACAATGAGTTAGGAGGAGTGGGCAGCTGCTGGCGCCCAGGGACCAACTCCAGGTCTTTTTTTCACTGACAAGAGTACTAATCCTAGCATGCATGTCTGTCTTTGGGGTGGGAGGAAACTGGAGCACCCGGACGAAACCCACTCAAACACGGGGAGAACATGCAAACTCCACGTAGAAAGGACCTGGGACAGCCGGGATTCAAACCCAGGGCCTTCTTGCCGTCTGGCAACAGCACTAAGCTCCGAGCCACTGTGAAGCGCACGGTGGCTTAACCCCAACGATGACATGTGTGTATGTTACAGAGAGTGAAGATAGCGTTTAAAAGCCCCCACAGACAGAGACCAAGCAAAACAAAGTGATCTTATACAGAGTCTTTTCAGCCCGACACAGCAATCAACGGGTAGGAAAATTCACCAATCAGAAGTACTCTTACTACAATTTGGGACATTGCCATTTTAACAAGGCAAAAAACATTGCGAAAAAGTACACAAAGCAAGACTCTCATTTCTAACGTTCTCGTTTTCGTTGAGTTTAATCGTGCAGCTGGTCCTGAGCTTAGCTTCATATGCCTCCAGGGTTATACTATCCTTGGCAGCTGTTGAGTCATATCATAGCATCTTCACAGCTGAGGCCAGAGACGTATATATCGCTGGAAGCTATAACAGTCATTCATCAACCCATTAATTCTGTGTGTGTGTGCGTGCGCACGCATGCTCGCGGATTGACTCCGCGGCCAAATGTCTTCCATCAACAATGAGAAAGTTGATCCAATTTACGGGGGGGGGGGGGGGCCTGGGGTGCTGTCTCAAAGGGAAATCTTCAGCTAGCTGGAGGACGGCGCTACCGTTGTAGCCATCGACGTCTGTTTGATTGGCTGGTACCTCATCACGCGTAATACTCTCACTTTGCTAAACACATCATTAAAACTGTGGGAACGCCTTGTCATAAAGACGTGGCTACAGCCAAAAGTTGCAAATTACCGCGTTATTAAAAACACGGAGCCCGTGTCGAAGAGGAAAGGAGAGAAGCCGGAGAGCCGGGCATCAACTTCGATTTCACGGAGCGCTGAGCAGAGCTGTCAAACCTCAGAAACATCACCAGGCGTCTACAGTCAGATAAACAAGCGTGGGCTCGGGCGCCATCTCCTCCCACTCGCTGTTCACGCGCAGGCGGCTCAACATTTTGTCGCCGTAGACGTGTTAGCTGAAATCTAAAGTTTGGCGCTGGTCACGAATAAGACGCAATGACGCATCGGTTGTATACCCCGATCTTCACTTTAAACAATGTCTTTCCCATACTTCCACAAAATGCCGACGTGAAAAAGAAAGACTAAAACACCGGATCCCATTTTATAATAAGCAGGCCAAATAACTGTTTCTTTTGGGTATTCATGCTTGGACAGTGCACTGCAACCATTTTGTGTCCAAATTCACACGATATACTGATTAGCAATTTATAGTGGAACAGCTTTAAAAGTTTTTGTTTTTGAACTTAATCCATTTCTTCAGATTTGGTTTATTCCTACTGGTAAATTTACATACTTTGCATATGTTGCTATCACACACACACACACACGCACACACACACACACAGAAACACACGGTTAATCTGAGAGCACAGTTAAAGTTTATCTGAGGGACGTGATCCTTAGCTGGAGTATTGTGCCCTAATCGTCGAGGACTGGACAAAGAAAACACAGCAGGGTGTTGAGGTCAAAAATGGCTTTAGAAAGATCAGCAGGCGGCGCGGACAGACACATTTTTGGCGAGGTGCCAGCCATGTGCCAGGGCATTCCTGGCCCCTGCATTTGATGTGTCTGATACGGTACATGCCAGGGAAGGTAATGTCCATGCTTTCCATTTTTTTTTGGGGGGGGGGGGGGGGGGGGCTCTCCCCTACCAGACAGGAGTCTGGCTGGACAACGCAGAGATCTGCTATGTGCACACAAGGGAGGGAGAGAAAGAAAGAGAGAGAGAGAAGGAGAGAGAATGGTTGAGTGGTGATTTGGCCTGGCATTTAAGCGTACACTGAGGTCTAAGAGACGGGTCTGACTGGAGGCTACCTGCCACTCACTGTTATCAGACCAATCAGAGAGGTACATCAGTCGAGTTTCAGTAAACACTGCTTTGGTGTGTGTGAGGGGGGAACAAGGGTTATTTTTATTTTTTGAGTTGTTGTTTAAACTACAACAGGTCAGACATTCCCTTAGATTATACCAGTTTATTATGGGTTAAAGACTTTTAATTTTTTTTTGTGTGTGTTCATCTGACTTGATGCTACATCTTCAACCTACCTGCCTCTCTCTCACTCCCTGTGTGTGTGTTTGTGTGTGTCAGGCTGTGTGCGTGTGTGTGTGCATGCAGATGGTGTTGCAGCAGTAATCAGAGCAGAGAACAATAGACTTCATGCAGCTTTACGGTGCATCTGACCTCAAACAAGGCTCTCTAATCCAGGCACACCCCCCAAAAAACAGGTCACCTCTCCCTGAAAACAGGGAGCCTCAGCAGGGTCTTCACAAGGAGGGAAACCCAGAGAGGTCACCTGTCAATCAATTCAAACCTTTAACATAACTGTCATTATACAACAACAACAACAACAATGGTGAATGCATTTTCAGGAATCTCAGGAAATAACCCTTTTCATCCTTTTGAACACTACTCTAATATTATAATTACTAAGTCTGTGTCACTAATTGACAGAGTTGAAGTTTGTTTTATTGTTAAAACTTTAAATGAAAAGTTAACGCTAATGTTATTTGAGAGATAAATGCATACCCCTTCTCAGAGGTAGGGACCGAAATCTGCAAGCATGCTAAATCTCTCACAGCTCACCACCACTGCTGATTCCAACTGCTGTGTGTGTGTGTGTGTGTGTGTGTGTGTGTGTGTGTGTGTGTGTGCGCGCGCGTGCGCGCGCGTGGAGAAGAGCCATTTTCACAGGCTGACCTGTAGAGTTCAGGGTACTGACAGGGCAGCACATCATACTCTACAGCATTATGGATACACAACCTGAGAAGATTAATCAGAGGTTCACACTGCTGGGTTGAGACAGGCCTCGCTGAAAAAGCTACACTATGTGTCTTACAGTCATGGTGTCTTTTCATTATTAGAGGTAGTAGGAGGAAAAGAAGGTGTAGTGAGGGTTAGTAGTATAGTAGCGTTGTGTTTTCACAGTGCTTCCAATATAGTGTAACCACTGTGGGGACAAAACCATCACTCACTGATCTGAGATCAGCTGTACACGGTTGCTTTGTTCTGATGTCAGCAAAACCACAGCAGGTCTTTGATTGACAAGCTGTGTCTGCAGTGGATTTGCATAATAAGAGTCCCACTTCCACCTCAAACAAATACACACACACACACACACACACACACACACAGAAATACAGAGACACACACAGACACAAACACACACAGACACACAGAAATACAGAGACACGCACGCGCGCACACACACAAAAACACAGAGACACACACACACAGAAACACAGAGACACACGCAGGTACGCACGCGCACACACACGCACACTCACACACAGAGACACACACACACACATGCACGCACACACACACACACACAGAGAAACACACACACTCACACACACACACACACTCCCTTCCTACTCTGCTTCAGTCATCTTCTCTGTCTCTCTCTTTGTCTCTCACTAATGCTATATTTATTTATTGTTTTCTTGCAGCAGTTTCATTTGGGACAACACACAGACATGTCAGTCAGACAAACCAGTTGACATATTCAGTATAATGTACTGGAGCACTGTTAAGCTCTGCTTCCTTATCAGATCCTATCAAAGAACAGCCAGTCTCACTGGTCCACATCTCTAACACATGTACACATAGACGTCCAGTTTTGCACAGAGGCGCACAGAGTGTGTGTGTGTCTGTGTGTGTGTGTGTGTGTGTGTGTGTGTCTCTGTGTATGTCTGTCTGTGTGTGTGTGTGTGTGTGTGTGTGTGTGTGTGTGTATGTGTGTGTGTATCAAACCTGTGCTCCTCTTGCGCGTCTTGCTTGCGTCGCACTTTGGCCTGATGTGCAGCCGACACACAGTCTTTACAGTGGGTGCTCTGAGCACAGGGGGGAAATGGGGATAATCTCGGAGGATGGACTGGGTTCCACCCGACCCAGTTTACACAGCTCATGCTGAGCCACCCAAAGCTCAAACTCAGCTCGACAGAGAGACAGGGAAGAGGACGTCAGCGTCCAACACTGTTCAATCAAAACAAAGACTCAAACCAAAACAACAACAAAACCAAAGAAATAAATAAACAAACAGACCTACTTCCAAGTCAGATGAGATCTATCTGAGCATCATTACACAGTTCAGTGAATACTGCCCCCCCCCCCTCCTCCAAAAAACAAACAAAAAAAAAAAAACCCAAAACAGTTCACTGCTTTATGCAGACTTATGACATTATGGTCATGTGTTCAGTGCAGGAAGGGCACCGTTGTGTTGGCTCCAGAGGAACCAGCAGCAATAGCAGTGACAGTGGATGTAACTGTATTAATATATAGGAATCAGTGTTACTGATGGCAGAACTATTAGCATTAGAAATGTTTTGGCAAGACTGACAAATAATTGTATTTAGTTCCATGAAAGTCATCTGAATCTGAGACACAGAGGGAGAGAGAGAGAGAGAGAGAGAGAGAGAGTCTGACAGAACAAGAGAGATACAATGTGTGTGTGTGTGTGTGTGGTTTGGTGGGGGGGGTGAGGTACAGGCAGTAGAAGGAAGGGGTGAATTCGGTTAGTATTTCAAGAATCTCTTCCCTGCCCCTCCCTGACTGACCCCCCCCCCTTACCCAGCAACCTCCCTGGAGACAGACTTATCCTGATCAACAGCCATAAAATGATGGAGAGCTCATTACCCTTTCATTGGGCTGCCATTCACATCATCCAATCACGGCAGTGCGTTGATGAGAGCTCCTCTAATCCACTGGAACTTTAGAGTGAGTGATAACTGCAGACCAGCAACCCCTGCCTCATACACCAGGCAACCAAACATCCCCTTTCAATGATATCCCACACCCAAAACAAAACCAAAAACAGGACACTGCTAGAACTGGCCACACAGACAAAACAACCACAGTGAAGCAGAACAAGGCAACTGATTTTGGTGACAATGTGATACGATCAATTGACCACAAGTCTGTGCATTTAAAAAAAAAAAGAAAAAAAACTCTCCACCAACTACTAATGCTAATGGGTTTGGCCCCCGTTCCAGTGAGACTGAAGCGTGAGTCTTTTCTCTGTCCAACACAGACAGCCAGAGGAGCTTTGAGATGTAAAACAGTGCAGAATCTGAACTCCGATTCTGCTGACCCCCGTAGTGCCACACACAGCAATTAGCATTCACCCACACAACAAGGTTAGCAATCAAGTGGAGCAGTGGTCTGAGAGGGCCTTGTGTTGAGGAGCTACCCAAGAACCCCCCCCCCAAAAAAAAAAAAACAAGCACCAACTTAACACCCCCTACCAACCCCCCCAGACCCAATCCCAAACACGGCTCACACCTGCCAGCTGCACTTTAAATCCCCATCACACGCGCACGCACACACACACACACACACACACACAAAGCTGCTAACACACATGCGCACGCGCGCACACATGCACGCACACACACACACACACACAGTCACACACACTCACTCACTCTCACATTCACTCTCACACACAGCCTTTGGCTTTAATTACTACACTGCTGTAGGGACCCCAGTGGGGAGTCCATCCGACCCCCACCGTTTACAGATGCTAAGACCTGCACTGAGCGTGCTCAGAGACAGATGGCAAGCAGCGATCTCCTGGCCCTTTGTGTTAGCGTGCTAGCAAAGCACGCTAGCCACCAGACTGTTAACACCTCACAATGGCCAAGCTGGTGGAGTTTTGAATTTCTATGAGGACAGATTTGTTTGGATCAAACAAACAAAAGCGGTTTGTTTGCTAAACTGGGAATGTGGGTGAAATCCTTTAGGATCTGAAATCCCTAAACAGATGCATTTGATTTAATTTTTGCAAATGAAGATATAAAAAGCAGCAAAGATTAATGTGGGGTTTTTTTTGTCCCCCTAAGTTAAAGTTCTAGCAACCAGCTCTACGGTTTCTGTCGCTTCACCAATAGAATCTTTTCTGTGGCAGTACTTTGTTAGAGAGTCACGTCACAGTCTCAGTCTTCACACTCTGTGTCAACCTTAATCGAGTCTGACGTGCAGAGATGCCCTAATCTCCATACTAGTGCATACGGGAGAATCTACATCTACCCCCAACTGATCCAAATGCCCAAGGAACACCCCCACCCCCCACCCCCCACCCCTCCCTTTGCGTGCTCTCACACAGACTTACACATCCTCTGGGAAGACTGAAAAACAGCATGGAGGGAGAACTGTCTACACAAATGACTCTGATACTGTTCAAGGTGTGAAAAGCAGCTTAGCTTTAGCTGTGTGTGTGTGTGTGTGTGTGTGTGTGTGTGTTGGGGTGGGGTGGTGCAGATAACATCTCAAAAAACAATGTAAACGTAAAAGTCCGTCTATAGAATCCTGATCCTCAAGAAAGCTCTGGAATATTCTAAAGCTGAGAACCAACAGTCGGATAAAACTGCCTGGTCATTTAAAAGAGGGGGAAAAAAAAAAAACCCTCCACAAAGCATTTGCTGTCCCAGCACACCCACCCATGAGAGTACTGTAACTACAACAATGCATGGGGCTGTAACCGTTTCACTCCGGTGACAAAGGCCTGGCTGACGGTGCCAAGACGCTGGCCAAACCGTTGGCACAGCAGGTGGAGCGACTGAATTAGCAGAACTAATCATTTGGTCTGACAACAACTGGGTGAAATTCCAAAGCAGTGGCCAAGCAGCCCTAAAAATAACTCGGATCAAACGCGTCTAGGCGTTGGCAGGCATGTCGCTGAGCTCAAGGGGTGACTTTGTATGATGTCGTCGTAGTGACAGCGATTCGAGCGGTGACACGACTGTTACGAGATCCTTGCGTGGGCGTGGTGGACAGAGACGCTATGATGATGATGATGATGATGATGATAGGAAGTGTAAAACACAAGAACAAGACTAAAGAATACACTACAGTTAGGCACGTGTGATTTCACCGAAACGCTTCTCTTTCTCTGTCCCTCTCTCCCCCTCTCCTGCTCTCTCTCTCTCTCTCTCTCTCTCACACTGCCTCTGTCCCTCTCTCCCCCTCTCCTGCGCTCTCTCTCTCTCTCTCTCTCTCTCACTGCCTCTGTCCCTCTCTGTCATATCTTGCATGGGTTGGGTTAAAAAACAAACAGCATTTTTGAGGATGAGTAAATTGGTTGCAAAGAGACTTGCTGTACATATATTCAGAGCAGGGCTTCCTATGATAGGGCCTGATTTCCTACTTAAAGTCCAGCATGTGTGTTCGGGGCACCTGAGCAAAACTTCCGCCTGTGTGAAAACCCAGTGTAGGTACAATATATAATCTCAGATTAACACAGTGCAGTGAAGAAAAACAGGAAAGGGAAGCTCTAGAGAGCTGTATTGGGGCGCTTTAACCGTGGGACATAAAAGGAAAAAAGCTTGGTCAATACGCACTTTGATTAAGCCATTTCAGGCAGGCAGGCCAAGTTCCCAAGGGGGCTTGTTTTATTTCAGACCAGTAGGAGGTATGAGGTTTAACACCGTATACACACACACGCTGCTATCAGGCATCTGCTGGAGTTTCTATACTGATATGAATCAGTTAATGGATTCAGGCCTGGTGTGGTATGTACGTGATACAGGTGCAGAACTCATTCTCAGTGATAAAATGAATGTCGAAGGCGACAGCCCAAAGCATAAGAAGACAGGACGTGAATCAGACGCTAAACTACTTATAACGATAAAATGACAGCAGATCCGCTGCTGTTTAGCTGATTGACTCCACACAGCTGGTTGCATGTTCTCTGGTTACACATGCATTAGCGTTACTCTGTTATCCCGTTATCCAGGATACCGAACACCGCTTCACTGCCGACGTGACGCGTGAAAATACCGCGGGGAACTGTCTGGGGTCTAACTTTCTAATTCCACAGGTTCTGCTTTCCGTTCAGGAACTCTGATTGTCTAGAGCGCGCTGACGAAATATAGTGTGTAAAGGCCGTGAAAGCTCACTGCAGTGCCATTGGGGTGGGATGCATTTTTAATGTCTGAGGGCAGTGCTGTTTGCCATTAGTTTAAGTGCTTCACACTGTCCTGCTGCATAAGCACTCCCTTTACAGGCATCACCTGCCTCCGCCCTGCTGTGATACTGAACACACACACACATCACTGCGAGGACAGTGGAACCAGCTCATGCACAGCCACGTGGTTCCACTTAGGATTACAGAACGATGGTGATATGATTAAGATGAAGATGTTTGACGGAATCAAACCGGTTTGAATAGAATCGAGCTGTGTTAAATTAAACTGAATCAAATTGAACTGAACTCAGCTGGGTAATATGGAGCACAACCACACAGAGTAGAGTCAAGTGGAACTGAACTCAGCTGGGTAATATGGAGCACAACCACACAGAGTAAAGTCAAGTGGAACTGAACTCAGCTGGGTAATATGGAGCACAACCACACAGAGTAGAGTCAAATGGAACTGAACTGAGTCAAATGGAACTGAACTGAACTGAATCAAACGGAACAACCACACAGAGTAGAGTCAAGTGGAACTGAACTGAACTGAGTCAAACGGAACAACCACACAGAGTAGAGTCAAATGGAACTGAACTGAACTGATCATTGGTGAAGCTTCTGTAAATAGGACAAAGTCTGTCAGATGCAGATGAATCTATTAGACCAAATTTTCAAATCATGTAAAAACATCTGGCATCAAACTTATTCAGAACTGAGAGTCTTGTCACCAATCATACACATGTAAAGCAGAGGCCAAGGCAGACATGTGAAATCAAAGCAGGGCTTGAGATCTTAATATCTGCCATCCTTGCCAAACTAATTCAGGACATTTCCATAATCATCCTGTATTCAGCTTCACGCGGCAGGCGGCTCTTAAAAGTGATTTTGCATAATTGCATGAGGCCGAGCGGTGAGCGGATTTGGAGACTCCCCTCGACGTTCTGGAGAGCCAGACAAGGCGCCTGGAGCGTTTCCTCTCGCATCACGCCGGCTTTGGCAAATCCCCGATGACAAAAAAGTGAGACGCACAGGCTCGTGCTGCAGAGGCATACACGGGCATCCCATTACAGAACAGAGGATGGGGGAGGGCGCCCAATGTTCCCGCAGTTTCTCTCTCTGTCTGTCTCTCTCTCTCTGTCTCGCTCTCTCTCTGTCTGTCTGTCTGTCTCTCTCTCCGTTTGTCTGTCTCTCTCTCTCTCTGTCTGTCTGTCTGTCTGTCTCTCTCTCTGTTTGTCTCTCCAGTCAGACAAATGCTGTCTTTCCTCACAGTGTTATGACGTCATCTAAATCTGGAAAAACGTCTACTCACAGACAGGGGAAGACTGCCAACATATCGCCCAGAAATCCATGTATTATCCCCAAAAAAAAACTGCTAATGGATTATCGCACTGTAAGCACTTTAGCCTCCCTTTATATGGCGCTCCAGGCAGAACAACGGGAACGCCTTCCCAAAGCTGAAATGCTCCACAGTACCCAGAATGCCACGTCACAAACAGAGGGAAAACACTGACTCTCCCCTCTGAGGGAAAGGAGAGGTCAGGGATAGGACAAGGTAACACCAAAAAAAGAACAAACGGACAAAGGAGGTTATATCCAATTAAGATACAGTAATGCTTCAAGAATTCAAGAAAGGGAAGTAGAGAAAGGGAGAGAGAGAGAGAGAGAGAGAGAGAGAGAGAGAGAGAGAGAGAGAGAGAGAGAGAGAGAGAGAGAGCGCGAGAGAGAGAGAGAAGGGGGGGGGGGGTATAGTTGGTTTGTCTAGGTATGTTATACTGGCTTTGACAGGAGCTCTGTTGGGGGAGCCAAGGCTTTGCAGTCAGGCAATGCTCGTTATAGTCTATAATTTTATTCTTTTTTTTTTTTTTAGGCACGTCTGTGAGGTTTCCCTATCCACTGACCGGAGATAAGAGTCAGTTGTGTTTGTGCCAGGGTGTCTCTGTATGGTTTCATCCAGGAGAAAACTAAACGGAGGATTCTTTTGTGCAAATTCAGCAACACAGCGCTTAATACAATTCTTAAGCCGAACAAACAGCCACAGAACTCGCAGAGTGGATTTATCAGGACAATTTTATGCTGATGGGTTTTTCTTTTTTCTGAAAATGCTGTCAACCGATTTCTGTAAAACTCTCTGTGTAACCCTCAAGGATCATTCAAATGAAGAGACTGAGGAACAAAAAAAAAACATGCATATATTTCTTTTCTTTTTTTTCCCTCTCAACTGCTGGCCAAATATTTAGTGTAGTAAAAACAGTGCCACCGTCAAGGATACCAATTACTCCACTGTATACGACTCCCACGACAGGGACTTTCTATCCTACAGATAAAACAGCGAATTTGGTTGTGCCCCTTGTTTCACTGAAAAACAGAGTTGACATGTACAAATACAGACTGATGTTTTGTAACGTGATTGAAGCTTGACGATTGGTCAAATTACTTAAATTATTCGAAATTCAACAACTATAACCCCACCCCCACTCAGATTAGATCAATGTGACTGAATATATGTGACTGCCTTTTTTGCTTTCTTTTCTTTCTCTTTTTTTTTCCTCTGTTTTCTCCCTGTTTCTTTCTAGACCTCGTCTTTTTTTCTCTTTTCATTATACCTTTTGCCTCAGTTAGTCAATAATAAAAAAACAGACTTTTATGAAATTCAAAGCAATTTGAATAGAGAAATGATTGGTTAAAAAAAAAAGATATCACACGCTCCGGTTCCATTCCCACTTAATATTTGTTTAATCTGGATTAATGCCCGTATGAGCTCAGTTTGCTGTCAGCGGGAAAACACGATGAGGTCTCCAGGTGGCCTGGATCATCAGCTGCTGCATTATTTCTGTGTAATCTAAATGCAAACATTCGCTCAGGAGATAAACCGTTTAATGCATTGGCCCCTTGAGATTTTGCTGTCGAAAAGGAGTTTTACAGGGATCAGGTCCCGGGGACTCACTGGACAGTTAATGTGCATCGTAGCCCTGTGCTAACACTCATCCTTTAACTAATTAATGGAGTGTTTAATTGGCGTATGAGCTGCATCAGCTGTGTCAGAACAAAGAGGTTCTGTCCGGTGAGTCCCCGGGGCTGGATTTGTCTCTGTTGTAGAGAGCCAGTCATTTACTGGGTGGAAAACAGAGCGGAGTCCATTTTATTTGGGATGCGTTTTTGTTGCTGGCGACCCGACACGAACTCTGCTGTGTATTACTGGACTAAGTATAAACCCATAATCACTGACGACGCTGAGTAAAAAGAGGTGCACCGTACATACACTTGCCTCTGCACATGGATTAGAGCACTCGGCAGGAAGAAAACAATCTTTCTCATCCACGGAGTCCGGAGAGCTTTTGCCCTAAAGCCCAGTGAAACCAGTACGTCCACTGAACTGTAACTGAACTCTCGAAGTACAACGTCCCCTAGACTAGGCGTTCTCCACTCCGGTACCAGCACGACCACGTGGGGTTCCACCTCCTTCCTGACGACTGAGCCCTTCGGCTCGTTGTGTTAGGACTGCCTGGTGCTCAGACACTCACCACCATTGTGTGCAGTCTACTGGGCCCAGTCGTGTAGCTGGGGAAACTGGACCAACTCAGGGTAGGTAAGAGACCAAGGGACAGGATGCTTTAAGGCTGTGTCTAATCAAAGTCTATGACCCCATGTGAGTTTGAAGGATTAAAAGAGTTTTTATAATGTCTGACTTTTTAGTCGTGGCCGTTTTTGTTTGGGACTGGTTTAGTGTCTTACCTGTTTGCCCTCCAGTGTGTAGAGTCTCTTCACGGCTCCAGAGTCCAGTTTTATGGCGTCAGTGATGTCGGTGAGGACCTGTTCGAAGGAGTGCGCGGTTTTCTTGTTGAGTAGGATGCGTACGGCTTTGCGCGGCTTCACCCCGCTCCGGATCACCGTCACCAGTTTGGGTTTGATGAAATCTTTGCTCTCACGTTCATTCTTCACGGAGCTCAGCGAGGGGAGAGAACGAGATGTCCCGCCCTTGACGTTCACAGACCAATTGGGGTTCACATTTTTGGTGTAGTCGACTTTACGGTAGGGCTCGTTGGACGCACACACGTAACTCTCTCCTTAGAGGACAAAAAAAAAAAAAAGAGAGATAAGGAATTCAGTTAGTGTTTTTTTTTTCTCCAGAGGGAACAATGTGAGGGCTGGTAATATAGTTACATCAACAGATCAAAGACATCAAGACGCTTTGAAAATACTTTAGGGTTCAAGGAAAGTCATGAATAAAGACCACTGTGCCTTAAAGTCTTTAATAGTGGCTTTGTCCACTGAAAACAAGGAATAATGATATTAAACACTAAATTTACAGCTCTGGGTAATTTCATCCTATTTGGGCAAATTAACAATGTCTTTCCACTCAGCGGACAGGCTGAAAGAAAGAAAGAAAGAAAGAAAAGTCTACTCCGTTCCTTAGATGTGATAAAACCGGCAAAGGGCTTTGGCTGAAAGAGTTAACATTTCTGGGTGGAAACAGAGGTCGTCTCTCTCTCTCTCCCTCTCTCATTCTCTCTCTGAACTGCTGGACAAGGTCCAAAGCAAAGTATTTTTGCTTTTGCTAGCGTTCCTCCAGAACAGTTAGACGGGTGTGTGTGTGTTCTACCCCAAGGCATATTTTATTCAACAATCAAAAGGCCTGATGCGTGTTAATGAAAACCACAAACAGAAAAAGAAGCCCTTTTCTCTACCAAAATATTTTTAATAAACACAAGCTCCAACCTCATTCATTCATCTGTCAGACACAGACACTATTACTAATTCAGAGTAAAATCCATCCACTGTGTATTTTCCCCCCTTGACTCATCAAACCCTCATCTCTCTTGCAAAGCAACTTCAAATGCATGACAGTGTTTTTGCTGAACAGCAGTAGCAACAACAAAAGTCTACGTTATTCGCTGGACATGTTTGCACGGCTTGGCACTGAGACAGTAACATCTGCCCGGAGAACAGTGTCAGAGCGGAGATGCTGACAGAGGGGACAACACGGACTCTGTGACAAGAGACATATCACTGTAGCTGAAGGAGCAGCGGACCGAGTCAAAACAAGCCAGGGAGGGGAGAGGGGTTCTGGAACACAGGAAAACATTCCGGAACACACACACACACACACACGCAAGCAAGCAAGCAAACAGATTCTAGAACATGACCTCAGAGAACACATGCTACAGCTTACTGATACTTTTCAGTGTAATCCAGAGAAGAGTCTCTCAGATCCAGCCCTGGATGGACAAAGCCCTCTCTTCGTGCCAACAGACCACTCTGCTCTCGGGTCACCTTAAAAATACACACGCACAAACCTGTCCCCAAGGTAAAGACATCTCTCCTTAGAGGAGCTGAGGGGGTCCCAGGACTGGAACTGGACACCTCTGAATTAGAGAGAACCTGAATATGACACACGTGTTTAATCTGATAGCAGGCAGTTCTGTGACTGGAGTAAGGAGACAAGGGAAAAAGTCAAAAGGTCATGTGACCCAGATGCACAAAGCAATGTACACAGTGGTTCCTACGGTCAGATGACTAAATAAGAGAGAGATATGCAACCATTACACCATTTAACACTGATGGTGATGATTTCAGGACAGCTAGACCAAGTGTTCTAGAGTAGGGTAGTGTTGTACAGTAAACTGGTATTGAAAAATACCCTGGTACTTTTGACAACAGTGTGATACAATTATTTAAAAAAAAAAAAAAAAAAAAGTCGATACCTTTTTATTGTGCCAATGACTGTTTGATCCGTCTAAATGGGCATCTGTCTTTCTGAGCACAACACTGACATCAGTAACACTGCCATAGTGGTGCATGTGTGTGTGTGTGTTGGAAACGACTACAGCTGTTTGAAATATAAGTCACAGCAAACATGACCTGATTCAGGACTACTGGTATAGACAGTGGAGGACCTTCTCGTTTCGTTTCAGAGACGAGACGTGAGAAGAGGGCATCAGGGGGTCTGAACTGAAACACAGACATACTGTGATTTGGCTTTAAAGTGGATGAAAAAGCCAAAACCCCTCAACACAGGAGCACCTCTGTGTACATGCTGCTTTAAAATGTGACTCACAGAGGAGGCAACACGTCAAACCTGGGCCATAAATACGTCTGACAAACATCCTGACCTTTTCAAAGAACTCACAGGTCGACAGGTGATCTGGTCGACAACAAGTTACCTCCCCTGTTATATTCATGAAAAAAAAACAAAAAAACAGAGTGATCGAAAAAAGGAGAGACTTTTCAATTATGTATCTTCCTCAAGCTAACAAACCAGTCATCAGAACTGCCCCTGTACCAACAGCAGATATGAGTGAATGCACACGTGCATCACATGTTTCCACTGAAAACATTAGCCAGGTTAGAAATAAAGCACTATGTATTTGACAGCGTTTCTCTTTCTTAGGAAAAGCATTGAAAAGCACTAAATACAAAAACTCATGACTTGGTATCAGCACTGAAACAAAAATGTTGGTGTCATGGCACGACTACTACATACGCCTTGCCAAATACCCCCTCCCCCAAAACAAACAAACAAACAAACAAACAAACAAACAAACAAATGAAAAACACCTTACAGGGACTACCATCAGCAGTTTAACACAACTGTCCTCAGCTGACAGAACAAAACAAAACTAAAAAACAGATCGTATTTGAGCCAGCCAGTGGGGTCAACGGGTGCATTGCAGATAAAGGAGCAGAACACACACCCTTTAACAGTAAGTTCAGGTCACTCAGGCCGAGCCGCTGAAATAAACCCAGTTAATCTCACAGTCTACGCCTCACCGCTCCGTTCAAAAAAGCCAGGGTCCACCACCCTAACCCAAAACTAAAGAACAGCGAGAAAGAAACAGGTGACATCACCACACACTACTGGCCCCAACAGGGGCTCACTGAAGAAGAAGAAACAAAAACATTTCGGATTATTGGCAGTCGTCTGAGTCAGAGCGAAGAGAAGACGCAGATGGCACTGACTCATTTGGAGAGAGTGGAAGATTTTGTTCTTTTCTTGTTCTCCGCGCACCCCCCCCCCTCCCCCTACCCCACATCAGAGCAAGCTGACGTGTAACCACAGATACAGTTCACACGTTCGGTGGTTTGGTGGTCACACGGCGTGATAAATCAGTTTGGAGGGGGGAAAAAACAGATACAACAGAATATGAGGTACAAAATGAAACAGTCGCCACCATTAGTGTCTGTCTCAGGCATATACAGTCTCTCTCTGCATATATATATATATATATATATATATATATATATATGACAATGCATATATTTTTCTGTGTCTCTGTCTCTCAGTCTGAGATGGTTGACTGATGCACTAGGTTGTGGTTCTGGGTGAGCGTTTTCCATTCCTTTCGCCTTTATTTGTAACACTGAGGCTCAGTGAAGTGAGCTGGGACAGGTATAAGAGAGTGATAAAGGGTATTATTGTGAGGAGTGTTTAGTGAGTGTTTCTCACTGTGTGTGACACTACTGAATCCCTCCTCACAGCGCTGATATAAACCTCTACAGCTGTGTCCATAAACCTTCTTAGTGTCACCGCAGCCCAAAATCCCTATTTTAATGCCATCATTACAGGACAGCAGTGCCAGGGACAGAAACGAAAGAGAACGGAGATTGAGAGAGAGAGGGAGGGAGAAAGGAAAACTCCCAAGGCGCCAAGACTTTATTAAGCTGATAATGAGCAAAGAGCTAATCACTAAGATTAAAAGCCCAGATGGGGGTCACTGTTCCTGATGAGAACGCTGACACGAAATGAGAAAAGAGTGACAATCTTTTTTTTTTTCTTTTTTTTTTTATCTGAGACATTGATTAGAGGAATGTCGAGGGGGAAGCGGCCAGGAACCCGTTTGGGGGGGGGGGGGGTGGTAATTTGGTCTGGTGCTGATGTTGGACTCAGGTGTGACAGACCCAGACGGGTTAGGGATCCTTCACCACCCTCCGCTGACCTGCGACAGTGCAGCTGAGGCTCCCCGTTAACCCACCCTCTAAATACAACCAGCTGGGCCCTGCCCATAAGTCAAACTGATCTATCACCAGATCAAATTTGCCTTTAAACTCTCAGTGTTTAAAAGCCCTTCCATGACACACTGACATGCCCATCCGTTTTAACTAATAATCGGAGGATTTGTCATTGAGTTAACTCAGACGCGTCAGGGCCGTGTTTGAGACAGTGGGTTATTGCCATATTAACACGTGAGGTTCTGGGGGAAAAGAGCTGCTATTCTAAGCTCCCTTTACACATAAAAACACAGTTACCAAGATCAAATGGGTTTTTTTTTTTTTTTTAATTTTATCGGAAAAGAAATTCTTATGTAATTGTCATGGGATACATGTTATTAGAGCTGATTAAAGCTTAGATCGACAAAAATATTTGAAACCAACCCCCGGAAAGAGCTAAAAGTCCGTCATCCTAATGGAGCATCAAAGCACATCTGAACACGCTTTGATTCTAGAAGTTTCTCCGTCTCCAGACAAGTCTCCCAAACTTTCATTTTTTAAGAGCAGCTTTAAAAAAAAAAAATCAATCTTGGAGTTATTTTAAGTAACTTTTTTTCTTCCTTTCCTGAAGTCCTGGTTTAAATGTTCAGTAGACAAATGGAAAGAAGTGTGTTGTTCCTGGGTTAGATCAGAAGGGTGTCGTCTAGTGCATCCTCAGGCCTCAGACTGAGGGGCAAACCCCCCCCCCCCCAAAAAAAACCACTTTATGCATTGGCTGAACACGGACAATAGCTGCGGCTTGGACACATTCGTCTGTGGATTTGAGCACAAAAGAGCTCTTCTCTCTTCAATGGCTCAGACCTGCTGAGCTGGGCAGTTCTAGCACAGCTCTCGTCCAATGAGACGCCTGCGCGGACAATGACCAGACAAGCCTTGTTTATCTGCCGAGTGTGGCCCGTGGCCGTCCTAACCCTACTGGACAACTCACAATTACAGACAGCAGAGAAACCATGAACCTTGAACTACACACCAGACACATTTTCAGCCAAGGGCAACTCTGCCTCAGTCTTCCATGTGTGCATCTTCCAGGTTTCATCATATGATGCTATTTACTATTATTACTATTATTATTATTGTTATTATTGAGGCAGTCACTGGAAGCTGATCTGAAAAGAGGTGGTTCCCAGACCTGCCAACTCAACTGAACTGCTTTGACTAAGCAAATCTCACACATGGCACAGAGTGCAAGAACGAAGGAGGGAAGTGAAAGAGAGAATGACTTCTTGCCCATGATGTGTTCCCTCTCTCCCTCTGTCTGTCTCTCTCTCTCTCTCTCCCCCTCTGTCTGTCTCTCTCTCTCTCCCTCTGTCTGTCTCTCTCTCTCTCTCTCTCTCCCTCTGTCTGTCTCTCTCTCTCTCTCTCTCTCTCCCTCTGTCTGTCTCTCTCTCTCTCTCTCTCTCTCTCTCCCTCTGTCTGTCTCTCTCTCTCTCTCTCTCTCTCCCTCTGTCTGTCTCTCCCTCTGTCTCTCTCTCTCTCTCTCCCCCCCTCCGTCTCTCTCTCTCTCCCCCCCTCCGTCTCTCTCTCTCTCCCCCCCTCCGTCTCTCTCTCTCTCTCCCCCCCTCCGTCTCTCTCTCTCTCTCTCTCTCTCTCTCTCTCTCTCTCTCTCTCTCTCTCTCTCTCTCTCTCTCCCCCCCCCTCCGTCTGTCTCTCCCTCCCTCTGTGGTTTTGATGATGATGTCTGAAGGTCATGCAGGGTCATGAGAGGGTCAGAGGAGGGCAGGCTAAAACACTCCTTAATAGCCATATGAAGCCATTACTCAGAAAACTAACGCACGTGCGCGCACACACACACACACACAATATTCTCAACACCACTGAATTACTGGAAACAAAAAGATTTTAAAAAACTGGTGTATCATTGTATTTTTGGCAGAAAGCAACTGTACTAAAAAAATAGTTCCATATACTTCCATTGTTTTCATGTATAAGAAAGCTCATGGCTAGCATTCTAAAACTTGACCATCAAACTGGGCCAGATGAATGGATCCAAACCCTTTGTGTGATGTTTAATCATAAGAACGAGATACTTAAATGGTGACAAATAGGAAACCTGTTCCTCTAAAGCAGATGGACTGGTAGACCAGAATGACAATATATCTGATTAGCATCTGTATTAAACATTGTCTTTCCTTATATGGAAGCTGAAGGCATTCACAGGCTCTTTTGGCAGTTTCGCCTTGTTCTGCCTTCAGAAATGGCACCAGATTAGACAAAACATACCCAAGGCTTCATGTTTCAAAATCACTTACCAATAACACAGAACCTATGTGGATAAATTTGAATAAATTAAACCTTAAAAGTTGAAGTAGAAAGCTATAAATAATGTAAAATTGACATTTTAAAAAGAGGCAGAAGATTGTAGTGTGTGGGTAAAAAAAAAAATTTAAAAAAAAACAGGGGATGGTGGTCCCCGTTTATGACGCCTCAGGGGTACCATCATCCTGAAAGAGCCTAGTTTTCACAGCTAGTCAACCCTAGAATAAACATCAAAATTCATTCAGGCGGTTACAGCTGCGCCTTCCACACAAATCAATAGGATCGAGCCTGGCCGAACGTTAGTTGGTCAATGTCACTCAACGACCCCAAACCACAGGGTCATGTATGCTACCCATGAGGTCATACACACACACACACACACACATCAGCGTTGGTAGGATAAACCGCGGAAAATACGGCTCAAGAATTTCGACCGTTGGTGCGCAAGATACAGTCAGGCGCTCATTCAAAGTGATAATACCAGTGTCGCTGAAAAATCCGGATTGTGAAATTTGTTTGGCGTGTTGGTCTGCATTTCACTGTATGTCCCCAGTATGACAATACATTTTATAAAAGGTGCTCTCATTGGGGTACGGCTTGTTTCCACTACTTACGTTCTGAGTAAGTTTACTGTACTTCATTTTAACATATTTGTTTGTAATTTTCATCTGCCTCACCTTCCACTAACTCTTCCATGCTTGTTATCTTCTTAGCTCCGTCTATAGTGTAAATGCTCCGTACACCTTGAGGGAGGTTGACGTTATCCGAAAGTGACCGTGTAAGTTCCATGAGGAGGGCGTCCAAAGACCTAAAACGGTCACCAGAAACCGCGTACACCAAACCTTTGAAGTACTTGTCGCCATTCCGATAGAAGCGAACTTTCTTGGCTTTCTTCTCTGAGGTTAGGGACTGCAGCGTGCGCGTGCGGTAGAAGCTGCAGTGCGCGCTGTGAGCTGGGCTAGGCACAAGACCGTTGCCTCGCGACCCTCCAGATTGGGACCCCGAGCCACTGCCTCGAGACGACCTGTGCGTCTTTTCCCGCTCTTCGAAATGTTCCCATTCGATACTTCTGCTCAGAGACATTGTATGTCTGTTATTATTATTATTTAAAAGTCAGTCAGCCCAGGAACAAACGTCGAAACGTTTAATCAAACGCTGATCAAAGACAGTCCCCTCTTGCCAAGATCTTTCAATAGCTGCCACTGAACAATGGCTTTGTCAGTCACTCTTAAAAACTACTTAAGTTTCCGTGCAATCAACTTTGTTCTCCAATTACATTCGTTAAGTAGCGTGTGGGGATGCGCCAGGTGATACCAATCAAAACCCAAGTCAAGCGTCGATCTCTACCGGTAGCTCTTCTCACTAAAAAGGATAGTGACCGTTAGCTGTCAACTCCAAACTGCCTCCAAAAAGACGCGGCCAGAGAACGGTCAAACAAAATTCTTTAACAGCCAAAAACGTCCAGAACACATCAGTCAGAACTGGTCTCAGAGCCAATAATGTAAGCTTGACTGTTGTAATCGCTCGTGTCCGGTGAAAAAACACTCAGAAATGCCTCGTTTACCAAGAATGTTTTCCTTGCGGAAAACGACCGACAGAACGAACAGACTGGATAACCAGAGGTACAAACCGCACAGCACTTTGAACGCGAAGCCACACCGGTATCCAAATCCGCTGAGCCTACCGGAGCCGCATGCATGCTCAGAAGCCTTCTGCCCCCGCTCTTCGCCACATCCGCTCTCTGGCACTCAGGATGCCTAATACACCACGGCAGAGGGAGAGAGAGGGAGGCTGTCACCCAAATAAGCCACACCACAGCGGGGAGGGGTGCACTTTTCCTCAGGGCCCTAAGAATACCCAAATGCCGCGTAATTTGCCGCGAGCGATATTCGGCAATCAGCTGTTTGAAATCAGAATAATCACACGTCTAATGTTATAATCTAGATGAAGAACATACGTATAAATATATACGTTCAAAAGAGGAATTCTCCATAGATGCGCGTGTGTTTAATGCATTTGAAACCAATAAAATGTTTAAATTAATAATTAAACATAAATATCAAAAGTGAAAGTTGAACTAAAAGTGCCTTTCCCCCGTCCTGCCGCGAACTTTAGAGCCACACAGTAATTCTACAAATACTGTCAAGCATTGTGTAACTGTCAGAGAGATCAGAGGCATTTAAAGGTTATCTTTGATAAGGATTTGGGGAGGAGGTGGGGGGGGGGGACTGTATCCCTGTGCCATGGGCAAAACTGCTTCGTCCAGGTTTAACTTGGGGGGGGCTGGGGGCAGGCTTACGGTCTCTAATGGATTATGTGTCTGTTGCATTCTGTCTCCTCAGACATATGCCAATGCAGTCGCTTGGCACCTCAGAAAAACATGACGCCCTGTGCCAAACCACAGCTTAGCCAACTCCTCTGAAGCCTGGTAGAGAGTACGGGCACTGCCATCTCAGCAGGGGCTTTTGTCCAGTGCTTTACTTTGAATTGTGCCCCCACCCCCCACCCCCCGAACCTCCAGGAGAAATGTAAACACACACATTCACCCCCGCCCCCCTACATTGTATAGTATTAATAAAATTTGTGTACAAACCAGGTGACTATCTATAAAAAGTTGTTATGAAATTCATGACATACAGTGTGTAGAAACAGAAGCTGCTGTGTGTATGGGACCAAGACCAAGACCAAGTATACTTTAGATGCAATGTATAAATCCTGACTTTGTCCTTGAATGGCTTTTTTTTTCATGTATTGAAAAGGCCGCATAAGCAGCTCAGCTGAATCAAGAGGAAACAAACGGGGAGACAAGCCCTCTGGGAGTGAGGAAATCCCGTGGTAATAACACAACGGAACAAATCCAGTCAAAAAAAAACCCTTCCTCCCAGAAAAATAAAGAGAGGAAAGAGAGACAGAAATTTGGGGACATAACTAAGACAGAGCACCACCACCCCTCTGCTGGTCAGCTCCTTACATAATCAGCTAAACCCCTCAGGGGCCGGCGGCTGTTTGACAGAGTCAGAATGGATTTATGACACGTGATTCAGGAGGAAAATCAGAACCGCTGCACACACAGGGACCGATACAGAGGGATCAGCACACAGAGGAGCCAGTCCTGAAGATAACATATCTATCTATCTATCCATCTATCTATCTATCTATCTATCTATAGATAGATAGATAGATAGATAGATAGATAGATAGATATTAAAGATCTACGGGAAATGTATGGTGTTAAAGTAACATACACACATATGTATGGGTTCTATGTGAAAGCAAAACACCTTTTTTTTTAAAAAAAATATTTAATCAATACTTGGCATCAGTACTCTGATCTCATCAATGGACTGATTGGGCGACTTCTTTATTGACCCATAAAAGAAACATTAGTTTTGTGATGAACTTTAAGACTATAACAAGCAGTATGAGAAGAATGTCTCATAGAAGCAGAGATTTTCGTAACGATCGCATGCACAATAAAAAAAAAAAAAGAGCCTGAAACCTGAAGACGTATCCATATACATACGGTAATGCAGGGTCTACATAACAGCATTGTGTGCAAGTGTTTCAAGGCATTAAAATAGTGCATGTTTTAATATTTAATATCTAAACATCAAAACCCACTCCAGAGCCTTCCTGGACACAGCCTTGGTTGCCATGGGTACAGGCATACTTATGTGGGTGGAGAGAGCTGTACTCTGTCAATAAGAATAGATGAACCTAAAGGTGAAAGGTCAGCAGGCAGACTGAGATGTATTGGTTGGAGAGAAGGGGACACTATACGTATTGATTTAGACTCAGTGCCCTGATAAACCCTGTTAAGTATCCGTATTTACAAAGCAAAAACAGCAGACAAACAAAACAGCTATTTTTCACGCACAGAAATACAGCATAGTGTGGAAAACCATCTCTAGTGTTTCTGACATTGTGGCGAAATGCCGTTAGTATTTGTGTTTGGATTTTCTTTCTTTCTTTCTTTCTTTTTTTCTTTCTTTCCTTTTTAACTGACTTTTAGGAAAATCGGTGAGTGTATTATGTCGGGTTGACGCTGTATTGAATGATGGGTTAAATAGGGTTTGACTTAATGAAAACTAATACAAATATCATTTAAAAGGGGCTGATGGGAAATTCAACAGTCTGTAAAAGAGAGTCTTAAGTCTCTTGTGGGTAAAGCAGAAACCACTCTGCATCCTGAACATACATTCATTAACACATGTGATGTAGAAACCTGCCACCTAGTGGACTACATTTGTACATGCAGCATAATGCAGCCCAAATCAAGACTCACTCACTCTCTAAGCCGCTTATCCTGATTAGGCTCACAGGGGGTGCTGGAGCCTATCCCAGCGCTCATAGGGCGAAAGGCGGGGAAACACCCTGGACAGGTCGCCAGTCCATCGCAGGGCAGACACACAGACAAACTCACTCACACACTCATTCATACCTAAGGGCAATTTAGTGTCTCCAGTTCACCTAACCTGCATGTCTTTGGACTGTGAGAGGAAACCGGAGCAAACCCACGCAGACATGGGGAGAACATGCAAACTCCACACAGAAAGGACCCTGGCCGCCCGGCCGGGAATCGAACTCAAGACCTTCTTGCTGTGACAGTGCTACCCACAGCGCCACCGTGCTGCCCCAAATCAAGACTCAAGATTCTGTATTGCCATGTGTGACAGGTACAATGCAATGCTCACTCCCCACTCATTCCCACAGTATCACTTCTAAACACGAATTCTAAACACTAAGTAAATACATAATAAGTATGATGAACAGTTACTGAGAAGAGTTATGTGACTGAGTTATAACATTATCGTGGGTGGTGCAAAAAAAAAAAAAAAAAAAAGTAGTGGTAAAGTGACCAAATACAGTACAGTGATAATAATAGCATAACAATAGTAACAATAAGGTGGTAATGGCACAAAATGTGATACTGAAGCAACAATATAATGAAAGGGTATAATGATAAATGATTAATGATAAAGTGACCAGAGCAGTGCAGTATAATGATACATGATTAATGATAAAGTGACCAGTGCAGTGCAGTATAATGATAGATGATAAATGATAGTGACCAGTGCAGTGCAGTATAATGATAAATGATTAATGATAAAGTGACCAGTGCAGTGCAGTATAATGATAAATGATAACGTGACCAGTGCAGTGCAGTATAATGATAAATGATTAATGATGAAGTGACCAGTGCAGTGCAGTATAATGATAAATGATAATGTGACCAGTGCAGTGCAGTATAATGATAAATGATAAATGACAGTGACCAGAGCAGTGCAGTATAATGATAAATGATAATGATAAAGGGACCAGTGCAGTGCAGTATAATGATAGATGATAAATGATAGTGACCAGTGCAGTACAGTATAATGATAAATGATGGCGACCAGTGAAGTGCAGTGCAGTATAATGATTAATGATAAAGTGACCAGTGCAGTATAATGATAAATGATAAAGTGACCAGGGCAGTGCAGTATAATGATAAATGATAAATGATAGTGACCAGTGCAGTATAATGATACATGATTAATGATAAAGGGACCAGTGCAGTGCAGTATAATGATAAATGATAAAGTGACCAGTGCAGTGCAGTATAATGATAAATGATGGCGACCAGTGAAGTGCAGTGCAGTATAATGATTAATGATAAAGTGACCAGTGCAGTGCAGTATAATGATAAATGATAAAGGGACCAGTGCAGTGCAGTATAATGATAAATGATAAATGATAGTGACCAGTGCAGTGCAGTATAATAATAAATGATAAAGTGACCAGGGCAGTGCAGTATAATGATAAATGATAAAGTGACCAGTGCAGTGCAGTATAATAATAAATGATAAAGTGACCAGGGCAGTGCAGTATAATGATAAATGATAAATGATAGTGACCAGTGCAGTGCAGTATAATAATAAATGATAAAGTGACCAGGGCAGTGCAGTATAATGATAAATGATAAATGATAGTGACCAGTGCAGTATAATGATACATGATTAATGATAAAGGGACCAGTGCAGTATAATGATAAATGATAATGATAAAGGGACCAGTGCAATGCAGTATAATGATAAGTGACTAATGATAAAGGGACCAGTGCAGTGCAGTGCAGTATAATGATAAAGGGTAAAGTGACCAGTGCAGTGCAGTATAATGATAAATGATAAGTGGAGGTGACCAGTGCAGTGCAGTATAATGATAAATGATTAATGATAAAGTGACCAGTGCAGTGCAGTATAATGATAGATGATAAATGATAGTGACCAGTGCAGTGCAGTATAATGATTTGATGATAAGTGGAGGTGACCAGTGCAGTGCAGTGCAATGATAAATGATTAATGATAAAGTGACCAGTGCAGTGCAGTACAATGATAAATGATAATGATAAAGTGACCAGTGCAGTGCAGTATAATGATAAATGATAAGTGGAGGTGACCAGTGCAGTGCAGTATAATGATAAATGATAATGATAAAGGGACCGGTGCAGTGCAGTATAATGATAAATGATAATGATAAAGGGACCAGTGCAGTGCAGTGCAATGATAAATGATAATGATAAAGTGACCAGAGCAGTGCAGTATAATGATAAATGATAATGATAAAGTGACCAGTGCAGTGCAGTATAATGATAAATGATAATGATAAAGGGACCGGTGCAGTGCAGTATAATGATAAATGAGAAATGATAGTGGCCAGTGCAGTGCAGTGCAGTATAATGATAAATGATAGTGGCCAGTGCAGTGCAGTATAATAATAAAAGATAGAGTGACCAGAGCAGTGCAGTATAATGATAAATGATAAAGTGACCAGTGCAGTGCAGTATAATGATAAATGATTAATGATAAAGGGACCAGTGCAGTGCAGTATAATGGTAAATGATTAATGATAAAGTGACCAGGGCAGTGCAGTATAATGATAAATGATTAATGATAAAGTGACCAGTGCAGTGCAGTATAATGGTAAATGATTAATGATAAAGTGACCAGTGCAGTGCAGTGTAATGATAAAAGATAAAGGGACCAGTGCAGTGCAGTGTAATGATAGATGATTAATGATAAAGTGACCAGTGCAGTGCAGTATAATGATAAATGATAAAGTGACCAGAGCAGTGCAGTGTAATGATAAAAGATAAAGGGACCAGAGCAGTGCAGTGTAATGATAAAAGATAAAGGGACCAGTGCAGTGCAGTATAATGATAAAAGATAAAGTGACCAGAGCAGTGCAGTACAGTGAGAGTGCCTGCGTGCTATGTGGCTGAGTTCCCACTGTAACTACGAGTCCAGTAACTGAGCGATTAACAGTTCAGTAGGCACACTGCCTGTGGGTAAAAACTCTTCTTGAACCTGCTTACCCTGGTAGGAGTGCAATGGTACCGGCAATCGGACCGCAGGGGGAGAGCAGTTAGCACCCAGGGTGATGGTGGTCTTGTATGATGGAGCTGGCCTTGTTCCGACACCTGGTCCGAAATATCTCCTCGATGGATGGGAGTGCACACCCGACGATCTTTTCCGCAGTCTTCACGACCCTCTGGATGGCTTTCCTGTCCTGTGCAGTGGTACTGCCACACCATACAGCGCTCTCTATGGTGCCACGGTAAAAGTTCACAAGCCATCGTGTGCTTATGCCACATGTCCTAAGGCTGCGCCACGGAGTCGAGGCGTCGGTGTGCCTTCTTCAGCATGACCTCCAGGTCCGCGCGAAGTCGTCAGAGATCTGTAGTCCCAGGAAACGGAAGCAGCTGACGATGTCCACCGGGTGCCCCCTCTAGGTGAGAAGGGTCTAACTGCAGACCCGCAGACTACACGAAACGGCCACTTTACTACATGACACACCCACTTTAGTACACGACACACCCCCCAAGAGAACTTCCTGGATTAGTATGTGACATCACAGGCCCTTAACTCTAACCCTAACCACAGCCCTAACCATAACCATAGTGGGTGCGTCAGGTAGCAGGCATGTCGTGTAGTACTGCAGTTAGACCTACTTGGGGGAGGGGTGTCTAGGCTGATGGGGGAGCAGGTCCCTCCGTTGTTCCTCAAGTCCATGATGAGCTCCTTAGTTTTGCTGACGTTCAGTGCAAGGCTGCTGTCCTTGCACCAGCGCGTCAGCTGGGCAACCTCATCTCTGTACTCTGTCTCATCCCGTTGCTTATCAGGCCAATAACTGTGGTGTCATCTGCAAACTTGATGATCTGGTTGTTGCTGTGTATGGCTGTACAGTCATGTGTGAACAATCAATGAATCAGAATGACAGTTAACTAATCAACCAACTCATAACCGGCCAGTCCATTGACTGATAGCTGACAATTCAGTCCGTAAACGAACGAACGAATGAAAGAACGAATGACTGAATCAGTCGATTGATCACATCTTGAATCTTTAAACAAAACATATCGTGTATAGCACAAAGGACTGGTAAGTGATACCAAACATTTCCCTTTATATCAGTACAAAGGATTTAAATATTGTCGTTGTTGCTTTAGGTGGAAAATATATATAGGACAATGGCGCAACATCACTGCACGGGCGCAGGGGCTGACCCGTGATTAACACAGTTCATGATCGGGTATTCATTTGTTACTGAATAAACTTGATCGTAAACTTCAAACAATCTGGAATTAGATCAACATAACGTCACCATTATCGAGTTCACACTCATCATTTCGTAACATTTACACACAACATTGTCATTGTCAGGCCATTACAAATACAAATTAATTTGTAAGAAATTGGTGTGTGTGAAATTACAAACTTTGAACGCAAAATAAAGTCTCGGTTCACGTGGATACTTTGGTGCCACCTAGTGGACAAAAATGACACCCCATGCGATATCGTCCCGACCACCATGATGATCGCCTCGTGCATCCACATGATTTTTTTCCCTCTTTTTTTTTTTTTTTTTTTAATAATTTTTTAGACTAGAGCACACGGTTTGAGGACAGCTGGATCAAAAACCAGTCCTGAGTCAGAATTAAAGAGGAAATGTAGGCCAGCGACCGTACTGAAAACTAAATTCAATTACCTTCAGTACGAGTCAACTGTGAGGAATGGGTCCATGTCTATAATAATGAGGTCAGCATTATCCAAAATAAACTTAATAAGACAACCATTGGGATACAGTTTGGTGAAAATATTTTATCCTACACAGACCATTCTTTTCCTGCACATCTTCTAGAGAATTATATTCATTTGCTGATATTCTTTTAAATGTCCTTCTTGTGACATGTGACACGTTCCAGAGCCCACAGACAATAGAATTGGAAGTGTTCTTACCTGTGGAATTTCTTGGTGGGGGCTTTTTCATGCAAAATTCGGTAACTAAAAAAGTAAGTACACTGTTTAATTTTATTCAAAACCAAGGAACAAAATGCCATTAGGTACAGTGCGGAACAAAATGCCATTAAGTACAGTGCAAAACACCTGTAAAATACTTAATCATTATATGTGATATTTTTTCCACTTTGAACCCTACCAAACGTCACAGATATTCAAATTCTCACTCACACTGCTTTCACTGCTTTACGAGTTCTACTACAAAAATTTGACAATGGGAACCAAAACGGTGCAGGTCAAAATCCACGGCTCATAAAATTGTGCAGCTCCCTTCCAACATGGGCAGTAATTAAATTAGGGCTGTGGCTGAGGTCACGTCGGTTTTCTGTCTCTTCTCCGTGTGCGCGCGGGTGGGCGAAGCGCATGACCCAAATCTCTCACATTCCATTAGCGGCGTCAGGGGCACGGAGCACTACTGGCTCCCGGAAGGTGAGAGCACATTCAGCCACAGCGAGCGGAATCTCTCGAGACGAAAAAAACGGTCTAAGACATCTGCAAGAAATAATGGACATTTTATGTTTTATTCAGTGACTTCGAATTAATCAGCAGCAGGAAGCATTAGATATTTGACAATTTACATTGATCTGGCGAATGACATAACATATCTTTCACCGTCTACCTGGATTTTAATTTAACCACTAACTGGATCCGAGGTTCCAATATTTGCCTCAAGAGATTCATCTGTAACTTACGTAACATGCTGGTAATTTTAAGAGGTAAAACTGGCTGTATTACCATATACATCCAGAGGAGGGCGCACTAACATAGACTAATGTCAAGGACCATATATGGGATGTTTATGCGGTGTTGGCTCGAATAATAGGCACAGCATCAGGTGAACATCGTGAACATTTTCGAAATTGTTAAAGACATAATAAACGCTGACTTCACTTAAAAACATGTTCCAGGCACCCAGCCTAGTTGCTGACGACCCTGTGGATCTTGTGAGTGTCCACACTCTAAATAAAACACACAGATGAAGCTGACAGGTAAACCACACACGCACACACGCGAACACACACACACACACACACACCGGATCATGCCTGAATGTGTTCTGACCTTGGCGCTTTGTGTCATTTAAGCCATCGGAATGAATAAATGATTTTAATCTTTATAAACGAACACACTGGCTTGATCAAGTTTGCCTTAAACCTGCACATAGGTGGTGAGGAATTTTTCTCTAAAAGTCCCCCTGGTCCACCCGTTTATCACCGCCAGGCCGGGCGGCAGTCCGTCCGCGGCAAAAAACAAATCCAAAGTGACACGTATCGGGGTGGGTGCACGCCTGGGGTGGGATTCATTGCTTGGCCGTCTCCCGCTACCCCTCCCCAGAGAAATCACGGCATGTGGAGGCATGTTCTCTCGGGCTGGGACACGTGTGGCAGTTCGTCAGGCTGACAAAACTCACATTTCCGTATTGATCTTTTTTGGATGTTTAGCATGGCAGATTACACTTGCGGTGTTTGCGAGGGAAGCGGGCGATTGATAATTAGATGATTGACTGACTGTGTGAGCGCGTGGAATCTGGAAAGATGGTGACTTCACAGAGCAGAGTTGGTCTACTGACTGAGAGAGAAACAGAGAGAGAGAAACAGAGAGAGAGACAGAGAGTTTTAACCAAAAAAAAAATGTATTCAAACTGTAGTCAAAAGTCAAAATACTCATTTACCTTTCAGGGCAGACAAAAGATGTTGGGGGGGGTGGGGGTGGGGGGGTTCAGGTACCTCAGGGCACCCCCACTGCCAAGAAAATGAGTTTGCATGTGTATAATTCATCCTACTTTTGCTGTTTTCACTTAAACCTCCTTCACATTAACCAGGGAAATGCGTTTCTCTTCATGTGGAATTGAATCCATCAGTACTACATAAATGACAGGCTGAACTCAGACAAAGAATCCAAGATCATTCAGACAAAACTTAAAAAAACAAACAAACCCAAAAACACTGAAAAGTAAACAACAAGCCATTTTATTCTTTCTTTCTTTCTTTCTTTCTTTCTTTCTTTCTTATTTTCAAACACTTTGTACCCATTTTTTTTTTGGCCTCAGACTCTTTTTCTCCGCACAGCGGTACGTCTCTTGTTTAACACACCTTTGTCAGTTTAAAAAAAAAAAAAAAAAAAAAAAGAAAAGAAAAGAAGAAGAAGTGAGTTTGGGGAGGGAAAAAAAAGTCGATGGTGTCTGTCTGGTGTTCTGTTCTTTTCTTCGAGCACTTCCTACATAGCGTTGTCATTTTCTGCCTCGGCGTGTGAGTCAACTTCATTGACGGCTAGTTTCTCTCTGAATATTAAGTAAGTGAGGAGACGCGGCGCGGCACAGCCAAATGCTCCAGAATCTTACGTCTCTCTTCACGTCAACAGCTGTGTGTCACCCAAGAAAAGGCATGAATTTCTGCCCGAATCTGTTCCACAGACCCTGCGAAAGACCCGTGGGCTATTGTGTTGTGTTGCAGTTGGTTACATTCTGTGGAAAATGGATGAGAAACGCGATACTCTGTGAATGGACGGACGCACAGGGTGGGGATCTCTTGAGGAAGGCTACACCTGAATCAGCTGTTAATATTGTGGTGAGGTGTGATACACCTGTTGGTTTCAAAGTAAAATCCACCTGCTGACTGAAGCTAAGGGACAGCAGAATTCAAAGCTCACATACGAAAGATGGTCAAACATAACAATGACCATATAAGTGTCCATCTCCTCCACTTCTCTTTGCTTTAGGCAAACACAAGCCAGGTCCTTTAGAGTGTCTAATCTATAAATGTTAAAAATAACTATTAAAACAGTCTCTGTTTTGGTTAACACCTTTAACAATCTCAAACTGCTTCTTCTACCCTCAAGTTCTGATAAGGAATCAGCAGTCCAATCAGTGAATCTAATCTGTGGACATTATATGGGTTTGTGTGTGTGTGTGTGTGTGTGTTGGGGGGTGGGGGTGGGGGGGTGGACGACGGACCCTGTTAAACTGGGTGGATCTCAGGCCTGTGGATCTCAATCAGGTCCTCCATATTCCCTACACGTTTCACAGACTGTAGCTCTGGTAAAAATTCTGTTTGTCTGCACATCTGATTCTCTCAGTCAAAGGTTTATTGATCATTGAAGGCAGTCAAAAATCACAGCTTCTGAGACTGGTATAGGATGAAATAGGACTGGGTTTACTGGGAACAGTAGTCCACCCACCATTAGAGACATAATGGTAAATATATATGTTGGGATCTACAGTGGTTACATTGTCACAAACACCACACAAACACCACTCAATCTGCTAAAGGAAGGGGTGTGTGTGTGTGTGTGTGTGTGTGTGTGTGTGTGTGTGTGTGTGTTGGGGGGTGCGGGGAGGTTCCATTGAATGTCACAGAAAAGTGTTGGATTGCCTTCCCCTGATGTAAGGGTTTGTTTTCCGTCAACGGTCAATAGATGGAAGTGTTGTTCAGTGAGAGGAGAAGACATCAAAGCCTGGACTGTACAGACTGTAGGCTGATAGATCTTTGTCTCTGGGTTAGCGGTACTTTTACATTGCCTCTCACTCTCACCGAGACGGTTTTGATATTATCAAATGGGACATGGGCACTACATCAAAAGGGCTCCGAATTCCTCACACCAAGCTCCCAGTAGCAGTACCATGGGAGTTCTGGAAAAACTCAGAAATATGAACTTATGACTTCATGTTCATCAGAACTTTTCCTTATAAAGGACTACTGCAGTGCATTACCAAAATATTTTTCTGCGATTGTGTGCTAGCTCTTAGCCATGTGTACGGAATACACGGCAGAATTTGCACTGTGAGCAGAAGACAACCCACACATTATTAAAACGGAGAGTTTTACATAACAAGCTGAAATGTAAACCTTCTCCTCTTTATTTCTGTAGTTGCTAATGAGCATATCCTCATAAACCAGGATAGACACATGCATGTTTACACACACACACACACACAAACACACACACACACACACACTCTCAGCTGAGGTAGAGTACAACTAGATCTCTCATTCAGATGTGTTTCACACTGACACAATACTTGCTGTGGTTGCTAGGAAACCTGCCCTTCAATCCCTACATCCAGTTTCCAGCCTCACCAGTGGCGGTGGACACAATCAATCTATCCCTAAGAAAAGAGAGAGAGAGAGAGAGAGAGAGAGAGAGAGAGATCCATTTCAAAGAACAGGACACAAACAAGCAGGCTCACACAGCCAGTGACTCTACACATTAATTTTAGAGTAAACAGAATAAAAAGACTGTCATTCTCTATGAATGGGGAGGATGGGTCGAAGTTCTGTCTGAAAAGTTGAATATACACATACTTCACACGCTGGGATAGAAGTATGATAAAAAGAGTTCAAATGCACTTCTGACAACGCTGCTGCGCTAATATTTTGGTATTAATAGTCCTTTTATCTCTTCTCTTTTTTTTTTTCTCCTTTTTCTCTTCTCTGCTTCCTGTTGCCCATCTGTTGCTCATTTCTCTGTATCTGATGTGTCTTGGTGCAGGCTGTTCTTAAAGAAGAACATGCACTGTTTTTAAAGAAGTCCACGTATAGCTGTGATGTGGCTCAGAGTATTACCAAAGTCAGAATTCAGTCACACCGCCTCTTGCCTCTCAGATCATAACACGTAACCCCAACACCACGGGCACGGTTCGCTCCGAACAACAGTCATCATACGGCTTCACTGTTCTGTGGTTTATAACATTAAACATCATAAACATTATGAAAAAAAAAACCCCAACCCATCCCCTTTTCAACACATATCATAAATGATTTACTGCGTTTTCCTTACAATGTGTTAACACGATGCATATGTATCTGAAGCCCTTAAACACAAACGGAAAACGTTAGCACTGTGATACTGACACAGGACATATGGATTGATCTGCTAGCGATCAAAGCTAGCATTTGTATTGAGCGCGGTGGACGCTCACAGGCCTAATGATATTTCAGAAAGAAAAAAGAAAGAAAGAAAAAAAAAAACATTAAAGGGCCTCTGGAAATGGATGAGTTTTTCCGTCTCACATACTGTAATTCGATTTTCTAATTCAATAAAATAGCACTTCAGTCAAAACGTTTCACACAGAAAGTGTCATGGCTCCTCTCCTTCTGCACTGTACAGAGACCACAGCAACTTGGCCAGTGTGAAATGAACTCTTATAGGTGGTTTGTGTGTGTGTGTGTGTGTGTGTGTGATCTACACTCACCAGAGTAAATACATTTTAGATACTATTTAAAACTAGCGCCCTCTCATGATGTCATTGTGAACTACATGGATGTAAAAAAACTCTGAAATGAACAACTCTGTGCAACTCTGCTTAATTTCACTCGGGGGGGGAAAACAGAACGTCACAAATGAGTGAGTGATCTTGGCCTCTAAGCTGAAACTCAGACCCGCAGAACCTCTTCCAGAACCTCCTCTAGAACCTCTTCTAGAGCCGAATAAACAAGCCCACATTTCAGTCAGACTTGTTTATTAGATCAAACTGAGGAGAGGAGCTGCTGTCGGCTTTCATAAAGCCATGGAGGTGGAGAGGTGGTAAATATTTACTCACCACTGTAACAGTTTTATGTCGCTTTGATTGAACTGGGCCGCGAGAGACGAAGTAACAGCAGGTCTCATCTTCTCTGGACCAGGACACGGCGCCCGTGCCAGCGTCTGTCCACCACAGCTGCTCTTGTAAAAACACTTTTGATGGTCCTTAATAAGCAGGCACCGTCAGACCCTGCGTTTTCACGGAAATTAAATCCAAAAGGTCCAACCAGTGCAACGCTGCCCGCATTCACTCAAGCTCAGTAAACTCACCAGTGTTTGACACAGTCCACACTCATCAGAGTAAAAGATGTTAGCAGAGGCTGCAGGAATAACCGTTAAGGCTGCACATGTTGGGTAGATAGAAAGTGACTCTGACATGAACTCTGTGCGACTCTGGGAAATTATTACGCTGAAAATCAACTGGCAAATTTGCTCAGCTCGGCCGAGATGCCTTCAAAACGCAGCCAGTCTCCCTGGTTTATCGTTTACTAAAGAACAGCAGAGAAAGAAATAAAAACATACATTTTTAGTCGATTGTAAATGTCAAAAAATGATAAATGAGTTGATATTTCCTACCCGTTATAAAGCTGGTGTCACAGTCTAAAATGTTTAATATCGACACGTGTTGCATTGTTTATGACTGAAGCTTAAAATGGTGTGAAACTGAAATGTAAAACTGAATTTTGATAACATATTTAAGTCAGTATGCTATATTTTGGTAAATTTATGCCAGGATTAGTGGGGTTAACCATTTAAAACACCTCACCCACTCCACTGGTCATCTTAGCATTGGTATAGAAGGCTCCAGCACTATGTCAAATGACATGAGTGCTTCCAGAAATGGCCACTATCAGCCAATCAGACTTTATCAGCCTGATAGGCTGATAGGCTCAGCAATGGGTAATCGAATGACATCATGAAACCTGTGAAGCCACTGACCACTTAACTGGGGTCAGTCGGCCAATAGTGGCCGCTGTGGCATTACACCAAGATTTGGACTAGCGTATCTCTGGCTATGATCAATGTACTGTCATGTGACATCATCAACAGATTCAATTGGTTAAAACAAACAACTTAGCAACTAGGAACCACGTTTGGCACATTTTACATTTTTCTCATTTCTATTTTTTTTTTTTTTTTAAACAAAACCTACTTTGGCTGACTAGCTATATGTTGGTTGTCTGACTGTCACTGAGTTAGACTTGACAGAATCTCTGGAACCCAAATCTCAACTATAATTTAAAAAGAAAAAGTTGAATTTTGCACCCTGTATAGCTGGCACCTGCCAATCAAACATTGTGAGTGTGGTTTTTTTTTTCCCACCAAATGCAGATATACAGAAGAATTATTGAAAAATGGTGCCTACTTCAAATAATGACTCTAAAAGTTACTGATTTTTGTTAAATTTATGAAAAAACAAGTAGCACCAACAGATCAAAAAAACATTATTTGCATGTTCAGATTGGACCCCATTAATCACTGCTTTCAGTCATTTTTGTTACTTGAACTGTTACTTTGGCAAACCTTACTGCTGTTACCAAAGAGACCTGCCCCATGGTTACCACCGCATGCAGTGTCCTGATGTGGGAAAATGCCCCTGATAGTGTCCTTGGGAGACCCCGTGCATAGTCTTAGCTGTAGCTGAGTCTGTGACTGATCATAAGTAAACTGCCCTAATTGCTTAATTCATTGGACAGGGATAAGATGTGACAGCTGCGTGGTGAATCATGTTTGTGAGTCCCCCGTCACCGTGGTGACCTGTCGGTGGGCGGGAGCGACGACGAAACCCCCTGGTGGTGTTCCTGGCATCTGTCAGCATCGGGTAGCAGGCCTGGTTACCAGGTCTTCCTGTGTCACTGAGGGCATCACCACCTCACTCTCCATCCATCTCTCGCCGTCTCTCAGGGTCCAGATCTCACTCAACTCTCTGCTCGCCTCTCTCTCTGTCTCACACACACCCACACACACGCGTACACACACACACATACACATGCCACGCACACACACACACACACACACACGCACACATCCCAATCCCAGGACCTTCTTAACGCATGAAGGTACCATCAGTGTCATCTCTCTCTCTCTCTCTTTCTTTTCTCTTCTCTCGTTCTCAACCCTGTTTGACAGAGAGATGATTTGCAGAAACTGAACTCTGCCTGCCATCACTCTCTCTCTCTCTCTCTCTCTCCCCCCTCCCCACTTTCTGAAGCTGTCAGACATTCACTTTTTCTTTTTTTGGTCATGAATATGGTGTCTGTATTCCTTCCATTCTGGTAGACAGCTGCCAGCCATTCACTGCCACCTCTCTCTCTCTCTCTCTCTCTCTCTCTCTTCTCTATCTGAAGTTCAGCAGTTCTCCTAATGTTTTGGTTCATGGAGACTGTTTGGGAATAAGAGGCCAAAAGACTTCCATTTTCACTTATGCACCTCATTAAACAATCAGGAAAAAATGATCTATAATTATCTCCAGTTTTTGGTTTTCTTTATGGTTTCATGATTGAACAGTGATGTTCAAAAAGTTATCTGTACCCAAACTCACTCAGTCATTATCTAAGCTGCTTATCCTCATTGGGGTTGTGGGGGCTGCTGAGGCCTATCCCAGTGCTCATAGGGTGAATGGTGGGTAAACACCCTAGACAGGTTGCCAGTCCACACACACACACACCCACCCCTAAGGGCAATTTGGTGTCTCCAATTCACCTAACCTGTATGTCTTTGGACTGTAGGAGGAAACCCATGCAGGTATGGGGAGAGCATGCAAGCCCCACATGGAAGGGACCCTGGTGGGAATTGAACCCAAGACCTTTGTACTGTGAGGTGACAGTGCTACCCACTACACCACCAGGCCGCCACCATCCCCAAACCAACGATTTAAATTGTCGGTTATTTTTGCCTGAAGTGAAACAAAACATTTGGCTTTGTACTTACTTCAGCTGTTCAGTGAAAGCCAATAAGTCTTGTGTGTGTGTGTGTGTGAGTGTGTGCGTGCGCATGCGTGTGTGTGTGTGTGTGTGCGCGCATGCATGTGTGTGTGTGTTTCTAGGGCTAAGTGCCTGAAAATGCGTAAATGCACTGTGGCAGTAAATATTCATGAGTGTGGCTTGAATATTTCACCGTGTTAAAATCAGGGGGAGTCTCCCAGATTGTGTACTGACATCCATTAGTGCAATGTTCAGATTTAACATCACTGCGGGGGGGGGGGGGGGGGGTCACAAATTAGCTTTAGCTTTACATACACTTCTACAAGACCTGAGGTCACTAACATCATATAAATATATATATATACACACACACACACACACCACATTCAAAGCTACAGAGTCAATGTGCAATAGGACTCTTTTTACAGAGTCAGATTGTGTGTGAGACGCGTTTGATGTTTTTTCTTGTTCAGAATGAACAGGTGGCCTTTTCATAATTGAGTGAATTGCTTCGTTGGTATGCCGTTCTCAAGGTTGGTTGGGGCTACGCTAACCACGATCCAACTGAGCCCGAACGAAACGCCGTGGTTCGGCCGATATTTCACAACGATCTCGAGAGGAGTAAAAAGTTCAAAAGAAGAAACTGTGCGATTCTTTTTTTTTCTTTTCGTCGGGCTCGTTGGGGTCGGATTGAAAAGTTAGACGTTAAAGCACAGTCCGGGAACAGTTTGGCCTCGAGATCTTCAGCAGGGGGGTCCGCGACACCTCGGGGGGTCCCCAGAGTTACTGCAGTGGGGGTCCGCCACATTATTTGATCCCAAACTTTTTTTCTTCCAAAAAATTAAAATATGTCCCAAAAATATACATTAACATAAATACAACCTATCATAAGCAAAAATAAATCTTTTTACCTTCTACTTGCTCGGTTCACTTCTGTACGAGTAATGTAAGTCATAAATGTGCATTCTTAATTTTCCTGAATAAAAAAAGACTTACAAAAACACATGTTCTGTAAACATATGAATCTGTCAACAATTATTATTTTAATGGCTTAGCACTGCATACACCACTACAAAGTACTTTTAAACACGGCACTATAGGCTGCCCTGCACATTATTACTAGCCCAGTTTAATAAG